>NC_135808.1:124521274-124783774 GCF_964213995.1 Mustelus asterias | reverse complement strand
ATTGACCCTGTCACCTACTGCAGCCACTGGCTCATTGCCAGATGCCTACCAAAAGTACCAAGAGCCTCTGCACCAATCTTCAAAGGGAAAGTACCCGATGAATGGCTCCACTTTCATTGGAATATCCTAAACCTGGATCTTCCAGCTGGAATATGCCTCTGTGCTGTCTAATATCAAACCAGGTACCACAACCAACTAGGATAACATATGCCCTCAAATCTGGTAGAACCTTGACCAATAGGTTTGTAACGGGCCAAGACCTTTCTGCAATCTTGTTGACATAACGGCCTCATTACGCCAGGATGGAGCTGGGCAGAAGACCATTGGCTTACTGAAAACCAGATAAGGGCCCACAATTAGTCAGTGTTTGTTGGAGTGACTGTTTCTCCAGTGTATATGTTCAGTGGTGGGGAAGCTTTTGGAGAGGATACTGAGGGACAGGATAGATGCACATTTGGAAGAAAATGGACTAGTTAGTGACAGGCAACATGGTTTTATACAGGGAAGGTCATGTCTCACCAACTTGATTGGGTTTTTTGAAGAGGTGACAAAGATGATTGATGAGTGAAGGGCTGTGGATGTAGTTCATGTGGACTGTGGTAAGGCATTTGACAAGGTCCCACATGGCAGACTGTAGAAAAACTAAAATCACATCGGATTCAGGATGGGCTGGCTAGATGGATACAGAACTGGCTTGGTTATAGAAAGAGTTTTAACAACACCAGGTTAAAGTCCAACAGGTTTATTTGGTAGCAAGTGCCATTAGCTTTCGGAGCGCTGCTCCTTCGTCAGATGGAGTGGATATTTGCTCACAAACAAGGCACACTGCATGCACACTGCATGCACACTGAGCAAATATCCTCTCCATCTGACGAAGGAGCAGGGCTCCGAAAGCTAATGGCAATTGCTACCAAATAAACCTGTTGGACTTTAACCTGGTGTTGTTAAAACTCTTACTGTGTTTACCCCAGTCCAACGCCGGCATCTCCACATCTTGGTTATAGAAGACAGAGAGTGGTGGTGGAAGGGTGTTTTTCAGAATGGAGATCTGTAGCTAGTGGTGTTCCGCAGGGATCAGTGCTGGGACCTCTGTTGTTTGTAGTATATATAAATGATCTGGAGGAAAATGTGGGTGGTCTGATTAGTAAGATTGGGGATGACACGAAGATTGATGGAGTTATTGATTGTGCAGAGAATTGTCAGAGGATACAACAGGATATAGATAAAATGGAGACTTGGGCACAGAAATGGTAAATGGAGTTTAATCCAGACAAATGTGAGGTGATGCATTTTGGATCAAATTTAGGTATGAATTATACTGTAAATGGCAGAACCTTTAGGAACATTAGCATACAGAGGGATCAGGGCGTGCAGGTCAACGGTTCCCTAAAAGTGGCAGCACAGGTGGCCAAGGTGATTAAGAAGGCATGTGGTATGCTTGCCTTCATCGGCCGCAGCATTGAGTACAGAAGTTGGGAGAAAATGTTGCAGCTACATAAAACCTTGGTTAGGCTGTATTTGGAGTATTGCATGCAGTTCTGTTCACCACACTACAAGAAGGACATGGAAGGTTTGGAGAGAGTGCAAAGAAGGTTCACCAGGATGTTGCCTGGTCTCGAGGGTGTTGGCTATGAGGAGAGGTCGAATAAGCTAGGATTGTTTTCACTGGAAAGACGGAGGCTGAAGGGAGAGCTAATAGAGGTCCACAAAATTATGAGAGGCACAGACAGGGTGGATAGTCAGAGGCTTTTTCCCCAGGGTGGAAGTGTCAATTACAAGGGGGCACAGGAGCAAGGTGAGAGGGGGAAAGATTAAGGGAGATGTGTGGGAGAAGTTTTTCACGCAGAGAGTGGTGGGTGCCTGGAACGAGCTGCCAGAGGAGATGGTGGAAGCAGGCACATTAGCAACATTTAAGAGGCATCTGGATGGGTACATGAATAGGGAGGGAATAGAGGGATACGGACCGAGTAAGGGCAGAAAGGTTTTTTTTTATTTAGTTAGGGCATCATGATCGGCATGGGCTTGGAGGGCCGAAGGGCCTGTTCCTGTGCTGTACTTTTCTTTGTTCCCTTTGTTCTTCGCAGTAGTCCATGTAGGGTGACACGGTGGCACAGTGGTTAGCACTGCTGCCTCACAGTGCCACGGACGAGGGTTTGATTCCCGGCTTGGCTCACTGTCTGTGTGGAGTTTGCTCGTTCTCCCCGTGTCTGCGTGGGTTTCCTCCGGGTGCTCCGGTTTCCTCCCACGGTCTGAAAGACGTGCTGGTTGGGTGCATTGGCCATGTTAAATTCTCCCTCAGTGTACCCGAACAGGCACTGGAGTGTGGCGACGAGGGAATTTTCAGAGTAACTTCATTGCAGTGTTAATTTAAGCCTTATTTGTGACAATAATAAATAAACTTTATGGTGTACTGAGCATGGTTCCCCATGTAACCACAGGATGTTTCTTTATACGTTCATGGGATATATCACTGCTGGAAAAGCGAGCATTTATTGTCCATCCCTAATTTCTCTTGTGAAGGTGGTGGTGAACCTGGTGACCAACTATTACCCAAACCATATTCATCAAAAATTGGCTCCAGAGAAGCTGAACTCTGGGGTTGCCTTCCTGGCTCTAACTATCGTCTATGTTGCAATCTGGCATATTGGTCTTTGAGCGAAAATGTTGAGAATCCTGCTCTAATGGACCACTTTTTTGATTGAATAGATGCGACAGGGCTAATGTTTCAGAGTACACATCGTACAGTGGTTAGCGCTGCTGCTTCACAGCACCAGGGACCTGGGTTCAATTCCGGCCTGAGGTCACTATCTGTGTGGAGTTTGCACATTCTCCCTGTGTCCGCATGGATTTCCTCCGGGTGCTCCACTTTCCTCCCACAGTCCAAAGATGTGCGGGTTAGGTGGATTGGCTGTGATAAATGCATGGGGTTACAGGGAAAGGCCTGGATGGGATGCCCTTTCAGAGAGTCGGTGCAGACCTGATGGGCCAAATGGCCTCTTTCTGCACTTTAGGGATTTGATGATTCCTGTCCTTTATTTTTCTCTTCAAAACAGATTATCTGGCCATGTGTCCCATTGTTGTTCGTGAAATCTGGCTGTATCTAAATTGACATCTGAACTCACCTGTACAATCAACAGTGACTACACTTCAATAGTAAATTCACCAGATGTAAAGCATTTTGGGAATCCAGAGAATGTGTTTCATAAATGAAGGCGTTCTTCATTCTTAAGGAAGAATTTCAGGGGAGATGTAATTTAGAAAAAGATTGCAAAACTACCAGTGCAATCAAGTTCGTTAAATAAAGACCCTCACCAAAATAATTGCTGCAAATAACGTATCTGACTGAGGAATCTGGCCACAGCCAAGCCCAGTAACCAAACAAAAAGTTTTTTTAAATCATCATCAAACACTGGGGCCGAGATTCTTCAACCTCATCTGTGGCTGGGATTCTCCAGTCCCGCTGCTGTGAATGGAGATTTGGCTGAGTGCCAAATTCTCCATTCTTTTGATTTTGATTTAATTTGATTTATTATTGTCACATGTATTAGTATACAGTGAAAGGTATTGTTTCTTGCGTGCTATACAGACAAAGCATACCGTTCATAGAGAAGGAAAGGAGAGAGTGCAGAATGTATTGTTACAGTCATAGCTAGGATGTAGAGAAAGATCAACTTAATCCGAGGTAGGTCCATTCAAAAGTTTGACAGCAGCAGGGAAGAAGCTGTTCTTGAGTCGGTTGGTACGTGTCCTCAGATTTTTGTATCTTTTTCCTGACGGAAGAAGGTGGAAGAGAGAACGTCCGGGGTGTGTGGAGTCCTTGATTATGCTGACTGCTTTGCCGAGGCAGCGGGAAGTGTAGACAGTGTCAATGGATGGGAGGTTGGTTTGAGTAATGGACTGGGCTTCATTCACAACCCTTTGTAGTATCTTGCGGTCTTGGACAAAGCAGGAGCCATACCAAACTGTGATACAACCAGAAAGAATGCATTCTATGTTGCATCTGTAAAAGTTGGTGAGAGTCGTAGTGGACATACCAAACTTCCTTAGTCTTCTGAGAAAGTAGAGGCGTTGATGGGCTTTCTTAACTATAGTGTCGGCATGGGGGGACCAGGACAGGTTGTTGGTGATCTTGACACCTAAAACTCTCAACCATTTCCACTTCATCCCCTTTGATGTAGACGGGGTACGTCCACTATGCTTTCTCGCTGGCACCAGGGCGCGAGACCGGAGGATTCCAGCCTGGATTTTTCCGAACCAAATATCTCCACAAACTGAGGCAGAAAGAATGACACAGAGTAATCTCTGAGCCATTGAAGAGGTCTACAATTTTAAAATACATTTGAGATCACCTTCAGAATCCCAAAACTCCCAGAATTACTTTGAGTGGCTGTTAAAATATATATTTACCATTTATGTCAGTTGAACAGCCTCCACAATGAAGACAATCAAAAAGTTCTGACACAGTAAGTGCCGTAAAAATGTTCCTTGGACTTCTTTTTGCCTGTTGTTTGTGCAAAAGGTGGACAGACTTTTACGGGTTCCGTGTTTTTACATTAAGAGCTCCACACTTGAGGAAGAAGTCTAAAGTACAAAAACTGTACTTTGATGACATCCATTACAAAACAAATTAACATTCCACCCGAACCCACTTCATTAATTCCCATGCTCTCTGGCCCAAGGTCAGGAGTTTGTACAGATTTTTTGGCTCTGCCTGGGGTGCCCCAGGCAATAATCAGAAGCGAATGTTCTCGCGCACGGTGCTAATCCACTTTCCCTGCAGGTCAGCCTGCAGCAGTGTTTTTACTAGTCTTTTAGTTCTATTTAGGACAAGGCTCTCTTCTATGTGGCAAAATATTTTAATTGCAGCACAAAGCACATACTGACGCCAAATTAAGGAGCTTATAGGTGATTGGTACTGGTTCAGCATTTTAATGTTGGTGTTAATTTATATAAGCATGTTTTGTTGCCCAATGCATTTGTCTAAAACAATGTACAGAGGTACCGAATTCTCAGTTTATCTTCCATGCTGCTTTTTACGGATTATCAGAAGTCTTCACTACAGGTGACTCTTAATGGATTGATTCACGTGGTTGAGATGTTAAAACAAGGTGCTATCTGTCACCTCAGGTAGATGTAAAAGATCCCACGGCACTATTTCAAAGCAGGGCAAGCTGCTTTTCCCCAGGGGTCCCAGCCCATATTTATCCCTCAGTCATTAAAACAGATTATCTGGTCATTATCTCTGCTACATCTGGGAGCTTGCTGTGCACAGTTTGATTGCAGCATTTCCTCCAACGACAACAGTGGGCTACATTTCAAATGTAATCCAATAGAGGGACTGGGGCATTGTGAAGTTGGGAAAGGCGCTATATAGATGCAAATATTTTTTTCTTTCTACTTACCATTACAGATGCTTTATCACAATGAGGTTTCAGGGTGGGGAGAGGGTTGAAGGAGAGGTTAGCTGTGGGTGGTTGGGGGTGTGCGCGTGGATCTGGTGCTGGGGTTGAGAGAAATGGGTGCTGGGAGGATGAATATTGTCAAGAAGGAGTTGGGGGAGTAAGCAGTGTCAGGGTGTGGGGGAGAATTGTCAGGGTACATTTTTTTATGCATTCAGGGATGTGGGCGCCGTTGGCTGGGCCAGCATTTATTGTCCATGCCAAATTTTTTTTTACTCATGGGACATGGGCATCACTGGCTAGTCAGCATTTATTGCCCATCCCTAGTTACCTTTGGTCTGAGTGGCTTGCTAGGCCATTTCAGAGGGCAGCAACCACATTGCTGTGGATCTGGAATCACATGGAGGCCAGACCAGGTAAGGACAGCAGATTTCCTTCCCTAAAGGACATTCGTGAACCAGATGGGTTTACCCGACAATCGACAATGGTTTCATAGTCATCAGTAGATTCTTAATTTCAGATATTTTTCTTTTATTGAATTCAAAGTCCACCTTCTGTTGTGGTGGGATTCGAACCAAGGTCCCCAGAACATTGGCTTAGTTTCTGGATTAATAGTCTGGCAATAATACCACTAGGCCACCGCCTCCCCTTGAACTGAGTGTCTCACTCAGCCATTTCAGAGGACATTGCTGTGGGTCCAGAGTCACATGTTGGCCCGACCAGGTAAGGACGGCAGGTTTTCTTCCCTGAAGGACATTAGTGAAGCAAATGGGTTTTATGGCAATGGATAATGATTTAATGGTCATAATTAGTTCCAGATTTTTATTGAATTCAAATTTCATCATCTGCCATGGTGATATTCAAACCCAGGTCCCCAGAGCATTACCCTGGGTCTCTGAATTGCTAATGCAGTGACAATACCATGATGCCACTGCCTCGGAGTACAGAGAGGTGGGCATTGTCGGGGTACAGAGGGTTGGACATTGTCAGGGTACAGAGGGGTGGACATTGTTGGGGTACAGAGGGGTGGACATTGTCGGGGTACAGAGGGGTGGACATTGTCGGGGTACAGAGGGGTGGGCATTCCCGGTCTACAGAGGGGTGGGCATTGTCGGGGTACAGAGGGGTGAACATTTTTGGGGTACAGAGGGGTGGACATTGTTGGGGTACAGAGGGGTGGGCATTGTCGGGGTACAGAGGGGTGGACATTGTTGGGGTACAGAGGGGTGAGCATTGTCGGGGTACAGAGGGGTGGACATTGTCGGGGTACAGAGGGGTGAGCATTGTCGGGGTACAGAGGGGTGGGCATTCCCGGTCTACAGAGGGGTGGGCATTGTCGGGGTACAGAGGGGTGAACATTTTTGGGGTACAGAGGGGTGGGCATTGTTGGGGTACAGAGGGGTGGACATTGTCGGGGTACAGAGGGGTGAACATTGTCAGGGTACAGAGAGGTGGGCATTGTTGGGGTACAGAGGGGTGAACATTGTTGGGGTACAGAGGGGTGGGCATTGTTGGGGTACAGAGGGGTGGGCATTGTTGGAGTACAGAGAACATAAGAACATAAAACGAGGAGCAGGAACAGGCCATCTGGCACCTCGTGCCTGCTCCGCCATTCAATAAGATCATGGCTGATCTTTTTGTGGACTCAGCTCCACTTACCCGCCTGCTCACCATCACCCTTAGTTCCTTTACTGTTCAAAAATGTATCTATCCTTGCCTTAAAAACATTCAAGCCTCAACTGCTTCACTGGGTAGGGAATTCCACAGATTCACAACCCTTTGTGTGAAGAAGTTCCTCCTCAACTCAGTCCTAAATCTGCTTCCTCTTATTTTGAGGCCATGCCCCCTAGTTCTAGTTTCACCCGCCAGTGGAAACAACTTCCCTGCTTCTATCTTATCTATTCTCTTCATAACCTTATATGTTTCTATAAGAGCTCCCCTCATTCTTCCGAATTCCAATGAGTATAGCCCCAGTCCACTCAGTCTCTCCTCAAAAGCCAACCCTCTCAACTCTGGAATCAACCTGGTGAATCTCCTCTGCACCCTCTCCAGTGCCAGTATATCCTTTCTCAAGTAAGGAGACCAAAACTGTACACAGTACTCCAGGTGTGGCCTCACCAGCACTTTCTACAGCTGCAACATAACCGCGCTGCTTTTAAACTCCATCCCTCTCGCAATAAAGGACAAAATTCCATTTGTCTTCTTAATTACCTGCTGCACCTGCAAACCAATTCCTTGAGATTCCTGCACAAGGACACCCAGGTCCCTCTGCACAGCAGCATGCTGCAATTTTTTACCGTTTAAATAATAGTCCATTTTGCTGTTATTCCTACCAAAATGGATGACCTCACATTTACCAACATTGTACTCCATCTGCCAGATCCTCGCCCACTCACTTAGACTATCTATATCCCTTTGCAGACTTTCAGCATCCTCTGCACACTTTGCTCTGCCACCCATCTTAGTGTCATCTGCGAATTTTGACACAGTACACTCCAAATCATCGATGTAAATCATAAACAATTGCGGTCCCAACACTGATCCGTGAGGTACACCACTAGTCACTGATCGCCAACCAGAAAAACACCCATTTACCCCCATGCTTTGCTTTCTGTTAGTTAACCAATCCTCTATCCATGCTAATACATTATCCGTAACACTGTGCACCTTTATCTTATGTCACAGTTTTTGGTGCGGCACCTTGTCAAATGCCTTCTGGAAATCCAGATACACCACATCCACAGGTTCCCCATTGTCCACTGCACATGTAATGTTCTCAAAGAATTCCACCAAATTAGTCAAACATGACCTTCCCTTCATGAATCCATGTTGCATCTTACCAATGGGACAATTTATATCCAGATGTCTCGCTAGTTCTTCCTTGATGATAGAGTCAAGCATTTTCCCTACGACAGAAGTTAAGCTAACCGGCCTATAGTCACCCGCCTTTTGTCTACCTTCTTTTTTAAACAGTGGCGTCACATTTGCTGTTTTCCAATCTACGGGAACCACCCCAGAATCCAGCGAATTTTGGTAAATTACCACCAGTGCATTTTCTATTTCTCCCGCCATCTCTTTTAGGACCCTGGGGTGCATTCCATCAGGACCAGGAGACTTGTTTATCTTTAGTTCCTTTAACTTGACCAACACTAAGAGAGTGTGTATAGATGGGTCTTTTTCTAAATGGAGATCGGTCACCAGTGGTGTGCCCCAGGGATCTGGGACCCTTGCTGTTTGTCATTTTCATAAATGACCTGGATGAGGAAGTGGAGGGATGGGTTGGTAAGTTTGCCGACGACACGAAGGTTGGTGGGGTTGTGGACAGTCTGGAGGGATGTCAGAAGTTACAGAGGGACATAGATAGGATGCAAGACTGGGCGGAGAAGTGGCATTTGGACTTCAATCCAGATAAATGCGTAGTGGTCCATTTTGGCAGGTCAAATGGGATGAAGGAGTACAATATAAAGGGAAAACTCTTAGTACTGTAGAGGATCAGAAGGACCTTGGGGTCCGGGTCCATAGGACTCTAAAATCGGCCCCGCAGGTGGTTAAGAAGGCGTATGGTGTGCTGGCCTTTATCAATCGAGGGATTGAGTTTAGGAGTCCGGGGATAATGATGCAACTATATAAGACCCTCGTCAGACCCCACTTGGAGTATTGTGCTCAGTTCTGGTCGCCTCATTACAGGAAAGATGTGGAAATGATTGAAAGGGTGCAGAGGTGATTTACAAGGATGTTGCCTGGATTGAGTGGCATGCCTTATGAGGATAGGCTGAGGGAGCTCGGTCTTTTCTCCTTGGAGAGACGTAGGATGAGAGGAGACCTAATAGAGGTATATAAGATGTTGAGAAGCATAGATCGGGTGGACTCTCAGACGCTTTTTCCCAGGGTGGAAATGTCTGCTACGAGAGGACACAGGTTTAAGGTGCTGGGGGGTAAGTACAGGGGAGATGTTAGGGGGAAGTTTTTCACACAGAGGGTGGTGGGCGAGTGGAATCGGCTGCCATCAGTGGTGGTGGAGGCAAACTCAATAGTGACTTTTAAGAGACTCCTGGATGAGTACATGGGACTTAATAGGATGGAGGGTTATAGGTAGGCCTAGAAGGTAGGGATATGTTCGGCACAACTTGTGGGGCCAAAGGGCCTGTTTGTGCTGTAGTTTTTCTATGTTCTATGTTCTACTACCTCTTTCATGATAATGATAGTTTCTAGGTTCTCACCTGCCATAGCCTTCCTGTCATCAATTTTTGGCATGTTATTTGTGTCTTCCACTGTGAAGACCAACACAAAATACCTGTTCAATGCCTCAGCCATTTTCTCATTTCCAGTTATTACATCTCCCTTCTCGTCCTCTAAAGGACCAATGTTTACTTTCGCCACTCTTTTTCGTTTTATATATTTGTAGAAACTTTTGCTATCTGTTTTTATATTCTGAGCTAGTTTACACTCATAATCCACTTTACTTTTCTTTATAGCTTTTTTTGTGTCTTTCTGCTGACCTTTAAAGATTTCCCAATCCTCGAGGTTCCCACTAATCTTTGCCACTTTGTATGCATTTTCTTTCAATTTGATACCCTCCTTTATTTCCTTAGATACCCATGGCTGATTATCTCTTTTTCTACAATCCTTCCTTATCACTGGTGTATACTTTTGTTGAGCACTGTGAAAGATTGCTTTAAAAGTCCTCCACTGTTCCTCAATTGTCCCACCATAACGTTTTTCACCTCAGAGAGGCGAGCATTGTCATGGTACAGAGGGGTGAACATTGTCGGGGTACAGAGGAGTGGACATTGTCAGGGTACAGAGGGGTGAACATTGCCGGAATACAGAGGGGTGAGTGCTGTCGGGGTAGGGGAGGGGCAGTGGTATTGTTTGTTGCATCTTTCCTGTTGTTAGTTACATTCCTCAGCCAGATATTAAAGACAGGCAGTGAGTGGGTGGGTAAGTAATTGGCTTGCGGTGGACTGAAAAGATTGAGTATGTGGACTTTAACAAAGAGGTTGTGCTGGAATCTTTGAATGGCATCAAGATAGATAAGTTGCCGGGTCCGGATGGGATGTACCCCAGGTTACTGTGGGAGGCGAGGGAAGAGATTGCAGAGCCTCTGGCGATGATCCTTGCGTCGTCGATGGAGACGGGAGAAGTGCCGAAGAATTGGAGGATTGCGGATGTGGTTCCTATTTTCAAGAAGGGGAATAGGGATAGCCCAGGTAATTACCGACCGGTGAGTCTAACCTCAGTGGTTGGTAAGCTGATGGAGAAGTTCCTGAGGGACAGGATTTATGAGCATTTAGAGAGGTTTAGTTTGCTCAAGAATACTCAGCATGGCTTTGTCACAGGCAGATCGTGCCTTATGAGCCTGGTGGATTTCTTCGAAAATGTGATTAAACACATTGACGAAGGGAAGGCAGTAGATGTGGTTTATATGGATTTTAGCAAGGCGTTCGATAAGGTCCCCCATGCAAGGCTTCTAGAAAAAGTGAGAGGGCATGGGATCCAAGGGGCTGCTGCCCTGTGGATCCAGAACTGGCTTGCCCAAGGAGGCAGAGAGTGGGTATAGATGGGTCTTTTTCTAAATGGAGGTCGGTCACCAGTGGTGTGCCCCAGGGATCTGTTCTGGGGCCCTTGCTGTTTGTCATTTTCATAAATGACCTGGATGAGGAAGTGGAGGGATGGGTTGGTAAGTTTGCCGATGACACGAAGGTTGGTGGGGTTGTGGATAGTCTGGAGGGATGTCAGAAGTTACAGAGGGACATAGATAGGATGCAAGACTGGGCAGAGAAGTGGCAGATGGACTTCAACCCAGATAAATGCGTAGTGGTCCATTTTGGCAGGCCAAATGGGATGAAGGAGTACAATATTAAGGGAAAGACTCTTAGTACTGTAGAGGATCAGAAGATCTTAGGGTCCGGGTCCATAGGACTCTAAAATCAGCCCCGCAGGTGGAGGAGGTGGTTAAGAAGGCGTATGGTGTGCTGGCCTTTATCAATCGAGGGATTGAGTTTAGGAGTCCGGGGATAATGATGCAGCTATATAAGACCCTCGTCAGACCCCACTTGGAGTATTGTGCTCAGTTCTGGTCGCCTCATTCCAGGAAGGATGTGGAAAAGATTGAAAGGGTGCAGAGGTGATTTACAAGGATGTTGCCTGGATTGAGTGGCATGCCTTATGAGGATAGGCTGAGGGAGCTCAGTCTTTTCTCCTTGGAGAGACATAGGATGAGAGGAGACCTAATAGAGGTATATAAGATGTTGAGAAGCATAGATCGGGTGGACTCTCAGAGGCTTTTTCCCAGGGTGGAAATGGCTGCTACGAGAGGACACAGGTTTAAGGTGCTGGGGGGTAGGTACAGGGGAGATGTTAGGGGGAAGTTTTTCACACAGAGGGTGGTGGGCGAGTGGAATCGGCTGCAGTCAGTGGTGGTGGAGGCAAACTCAATAGGGTCTTTTAAGAGACTCCTGGATGAGTACATGGGACTTAATAGGATGGAGGGTTACAGGTAGGCCTAAAAGGTAGGGATATGTTTGGCACAACTTGTGGGGCCGAAGGGCTTGTTTTGTGCTGTAGTTTTCTATGTTTCTATGTTTCTATAATGTATCAAGCCCAAGTCCACGACATCAGCGTTGGAGACATTCTCAGATGGGCATGGGCAGCATATCTTTATCCATGGGAAAGCTCGATCACCCGCGTCAATGCTGGACATGTGAGCAATTTGGGATGTCCGCCAGGCCCTGACACACCAGCGGCGAATATCTGAACATATGCCGCTGTCACGGCCAGAATATCCAACTCATTTACAAATATTTTAGAGTTTGAAAAACATTTGACCTCAATGAGGGCGATCAGATCATTATTTTGGGTTTCCTATCTGTGTGTTTGGAATGAGTGTTTGTATTGTCTGTGGGCAAGCAGGGATAAGGATCTGGTGAGATATGAATTCTCTGTGTAAGGAGAATTTTGCTGCCTCGCTGTTTGTTGATTTCTGGCTTTGCAGTAACTATTGGATAATGCAGACAGGAATTCGCAGAGCAAGACACAGAAATCACTTGAGTTTAATTGTAATAAATAATTATTCACTCTTGTGTCTATTTTTATAAAGGTGGGAATTTTCCGACCTCGCCCGCTGGGATTCTCAGATCCTGCACCTTATGAACCCCAGGTTTTGGAATGGGCGGCGCGGTGGCACAGTGGTTAGCACTCTCGCCTCACAGCGCCGGGAACCCGGGTTCAATTCTGGCCTTGGGTGACTGTCTATGTGGAGTTTGTATGTTTTCCCCGTGTCGGCGGGGGTTTCCTCCGGGTGCTCCGGTTTCCTCCCACAGCCTGAAAGATGTACAGGTTGGGTGGATTGGCCGTGCTAAATTGTCCTTTAGTGTCCCAAGATGTGTAGGTTAGCGGGACAAATACGTGGGGCGATGGGGATAGGGCCTGGGTGGGATGCTCTGTTGGAAACTCGGTGCAGGCTCAATGCGCCAAACCACATTGTAGGGATTCTATGATTCTGTTCTAAGAATCTGGATCTCAGAGAGTTAGCTAAAACAATTCCCCTTTCACTCATGCCAGCTGCACCCTTCTGTTCCACTACGACCATCCTGACAAAGTCTTCCAGTCAGTGTTTTTTTGAAAAAGACCATTGTTTGTGCACATTGATGGAAATGAACTGCAAGATTTATGGCACTTAGAACAAAAGGTAAGTCAATAAAAGATCTGTGATAAAATAATTGTAAAATATGGATATCAAATTACATCATATTGACTGGTCATTAAAAATAGTGAACTCCTGAGAAATAGTGGATAAACAAATCAGTCCTTATAGAACAAAGAACAGGAACAAAGAAAATTACAGCACAGAAACAGGCCCTTTGACCCTCCAAGCCTGCACCGACCATGCTGCCCGTTTACTTAAAATATTGATGAGATGTGGGAAGTGGAAAAACACTTAATGGTCAGTCTTACAATCAGATTTGCCTTTTGCTTGTACAATTGGCCACAATTATGAATGGGAATATTGACTTGCTTTCCTGCTCGTAATCACTGTGCCATAAAAGTTAAAAGGTAATACTCAAGTAAATAACATGAGGGAGCCAGAGAGGCCAGAGACTTTCCGAGAGCCTCAAAAATATATCTGTTTTGAAATCCTGACGACACGTTGGCGCAGTGGTTAGCACTGCTGCCTCACAGCATCAGGGTCCCAGGTTCAATTCTGGCTTCAGGTCACTGTCTGTGTGGAGTTTGCACTTTCTCACCGTGTCTGCGTGGGTTTCCTCCAGGGGCTCCGGTTTCCCCCCATAGTCCAAAGATGTGTGTGTTAGGTTGATTGGTCATGATAAATTGACCCTTAGTGTCAGGGGGATTAGAGAGTAAATGTTTGGGATTATGGGAATAGGGCCTGGGTGGGATTGTGGTCAGGACAGACTTGATGGGCCAAATGGCCTCCTTCTGTACTGTCAGGATTCTGTGGATTACCTGAATTACAACAGCAGATGACACTCGCAGTGGCTATGAATGATGGAAAGCTATCTGATGAAGCCCAAAATAAACAATCATTGCAAATGGGAAATGAACTAAGGTTGGAAAATGTCTGAATTGGGAGATTTCAAACTCAAGATTCGAGCCGATTCCATATACCTATGGAAACACATGAGATACTAAAGCTGTCAATGAACCAAACTATTCAAGAGATGAACAAGTGTATCTTTGAGGTGTCACAGAGATACAAGAAAGAGACTGCAGGGCTGAAAACAATGGTTGGATATTTGGAAGAAAACTTGGTCTTAAGCCCGGAAGTGGACACCATATACACTTTCAGTCATGATCACCCCAACCACGATTTCACACTGCCCGACCAATTAACCAGCAGCCAAGGTGAAACGTGTGCTGAGAAAGGTCCAGCACTGCCTGGGCAGCGGGAAGAGGGTGAGTGCCGACAAATGTGAGTGCTCTTAACATGCACCCTGAAGGCAGACAGCCAGTCCAGAGCAGCCTGAGGGAACTGCAGGCACGTACACATTGAATGAGATAAAAAGAGTGCAGGAAGCCGTGTCTATGCAGCATATTCAAGCACCCGACAGCAGAGCACGTTATAAAACCTCAGTCCACAGTCATCTTTTTTCACTTTGTTTGACCCCTGACATTTCATTCCGCCCTGGATCGAGGTTGTAGCCAAAACATGACGGCCGCCTGGCTGACTGGTTCACCCGCCAACTATAAAAGTGGATGGGTCATGTAAAATCACTAACAATTTCCCCCTCCCCCCTTTACAAAGAACAAAGAACAAAGAAAATTACAGCACAGGAACAGGCCTTCGGCCCTCCAAGCCTGCACCGACCATGCTGCCCGACTGAACTAAAACCCCCGACCCTTCCGGGGACAATATCCCTCTATTCCATCCTATTCATGTATTTATCAAGGAGCCCCTTAAAAGTCACTACCGTATCCGCTTCCACTACCTCCCCCGGCAACAAGTTCCAGGCACCCACCATTCTCTGTGTAAAAAATCTGCCTCGTACATCTCCTTTAAACCTTGCCCCTCGCACCTTAAACCTATGCCCCCTAGTAATTGACTCTTTCACCCTGGGAAAAAGCTTCTGACTATCCACTCTGTCCAAGCTTCTCATAATCTTGTAGACTTCTATCAGGTCTCCCCTCAACCTCCGTCACTCCAGTGAGAACAAACCAAGTTTCTCCAACCTCTCCTCATAGCTAATGCCCTCCATACCAGGCAACATCCTGGTAAATCTTTTCTGTACCCTCTCCAAAGGCTCCACATCCTTCTGGTAGTGTGGCGACCAGAATTGAACACTATATTCCAAGTGTGGCCTAACTAAGGTTCTATAAAGATACATGACTTGCCAATTTTTAAACTCAGTATCCCGACTGATGAAGGCAAGCATGCCGTATGCCTTCTTGACTCCTTCTCCACCTGCATTGCCAGTTTCAGTGACCTATGTACCTGTACACCCACATCCCTTTGCCTATCAATACTCTGAAGGGTTCTGCTATTTACTGTATATTTCCTATTTGTATTAGACCTTCCAAAATGCATAACCTCACATTTGTCCAGATTAAACTCCATCTGCCATCTCTCCGCCCAAGTCTCTAACTGATCTATATCCTGCTGTATCCTTTGGTGGTCCTCATCGCTATCCGCAAATCCACTAACCTTTGTGTCGTCCGCAAGCTTACTAATCAATCCAGTTACGTTTTCCTCCAAATCATTTATATATATTACAAACAGCAAAGGTCCCAGCACTGATCCCTGAGGAACACCACTTGTCACAGCCCTCCATTCAGAAACGCACCCTTCCACTGCTACCCTCTGTCTTCTTTGACCGAGCCAAAGTGGGCTTAGTGGGCTTAATTACACTCGTAAATGTCGGCAGGCGGACTTCAGACTCCCACGCGTGCCAGCTGACCAGAATGTTGCACGAGAGCGCGATAACACCGCAATACAGTTTCACATGTTTCCGGGTCAGGCGTGCACCCACCCAATCGACATAAAATTCTGGCCTTGGAAAAACATCACAGTTCCAAGGAGAAGGATAAAGAGATGAAAATCAAGAACCTGGAATGGCAAGAGAGAGTAGAAGTTTCAAAAGAACGTGTAGACTCTCAAAAACAATTAGTAGCAGAACAATTATAGAATGTGTGCTGGAAGGACAGAACAGAGGAATTCCATTCTGCCAAGAAATAACCGTTTGGTGTGGAGAATCAACTTTCACACACAAAAGATTTGTTTGTTAAGGATAAACGAGAAAAATGAGAACACTGGAGTGTTGTTCACAGGAAGTAGAACACCTGAAAGAGGACTTGAAATGCTTAAACAATGAACTTGTAAAAAAAAAATTCAACATGACATGGCGGCACAGTGGTTAGCACTGCTGCCTCACAGCGTCAGGGTTCAATTCCAGCCTCAGGTGACTGTCTGTGCGGAGTCTGCACATCCTCCCCGTGTCTGCGTGGGTTTCCTCCAGGTGCGCCGGTTTCCTCCCACACTGGAAAGATGTGTGGGTTAGGTGGATTGGCCATGCTAAATTGCTCCTTCGGGTCAGGGGGCTAGCAGGGTAAATACATGGGATTACGGGGATAGGGCCTGGGTGGGATTGTTGTTGGTGCAGACTCGATGGGCCAAGTTGCTTCCTTCTGCGCTGTAGGGATTTTATCCTCAGTTAAAACTTGATGAACTTCAAGCATAGAGGGGTCCCGTAAGCATTGTGCAAAATGCTGGGAAGTGGAGAAGAAATTGCTGATAAATCAGAAGTTTCATGAAAGCAGAATTAACAACCAAGACTGATAAACTTCTTGAACCTCGGTCCAATAATCACAGAATCCCTACAGTGCAGAAAGAGACCATTTGGCCCATCGAGTCTGCACCGACCACAATCCCACCCAGGCCCTACCCCCATATCCGTACATATTTACCCACTAATCCCTCTAACCTACGCATCTCAGGACTCTAAGGGGCAATTTTTAGCATGGCCAATCAACCTAACCCACACATCTTTGGACTGTGGGAGGAAACCGGAGCACCCGGAGGAAACCCACGCAGACACGAGGAGACTGTGCAAACTCCACACAGTCAGTGACCCAAGCCAGGAATCGAACCCAGGTCCCTGGAGCTGTGAAGCAGCAGTGCTAACCACTGTGCTACCGTGCCGCCCTAACATGAAGGATGAGATGTGCCGTATGGAAGAGCGAATCCAAATGTTAAAAGCAGGAAAGGTGAATTCGACGGAGCGGATTGAAGATCCAACGAATGAATGGAAAGAGTGTAAGGAACAGTCAGTCACCATGCAAGAAAGATTCCAAAAGTTGCTGAGCTGAATGCAAAGATTTTAGAAGCTCAAAGAACAACTGGAAAAGAGGAAAGTGGTCAAAATTTTGGCTAAAATGGTGAAACAAGTGGGAACAAAGGTTCCATTGGTGAAAGGTGATCTTCCATAGGCACTGCAGTGAGCTGTGCAATGAGAACAGAGGAAAAAGTGTTGTGGGAATAAACACAACATTAATCCATCCCAGAAAAAAATGGGATAAGTTAACAACCATCTATCACCACAACTGCCAAGTCGATGAAGAGTCAACACTAAGGAATGGAAAAAGGGGATATCAGGACGTCAAAATCAATATATGAAATTGATATGATTGAAGTATATAAGATTCTGAATGGTGTTGGCAAGGTAGACATTGAAAAAAATGTTTCCTTTTGTGAGTGAGTCCAGAACTCAACGCCCGTGGGCGACATGATGGCACAGTGATTAGCACTGCTGCCTCACAGCGCCAGGGACCCAGGTTTGATTCCGGCCTTGGGTCACTGTGTGGAGTTTGCATGTTCTCCCCTTGTCTGCGCGTGTTTCCTCCGGGTGCTCCGGTTTCCTCCCACAGTCCAAAGATGTGCAGGTTAGGTGGATTAGCCATGGTAAATTGCCCCTAAGTGTGCCAAGTTATGTAGGTTAGGGGGATTAATGGGGTAAATATGTGGGGTGACAGGGATAGGGCCTGGGTAATCTATTCTGTTGGAGAGTCGGTGCAGACTGGATGGGCCGAATGGCCTCCTTCTGCACTGTAGGGATTCTAAAATTCTATAATTCTATGAACATGGGGGCACTGTTTTAAAATGAGGGGTCACCTTTATAGGACAGAGATCAGGAGAATTTTTTTCTCTCAGGGCTTATGCAATTTTGGAACTCTGCCTCAGAAGGCATTGAATATTTCCAAGGCAGACGTAGATAGATTCTTGTTGAGAAGGGAATCAAAGATTATTGGGGTCCTGGATAAGTTCAGCATAACCTCCTTGCTCTTGTACTCTATGCTGCTATTAATAAAGCCCAGGATATTATATGCTTTATTCACCGCCCTCTTCACCTGTCCTGCCACCTTCAATGATCTACACACCAGGTCATTCTGCTCCTGCAGTCCATTCAGAATTTTACCCCTTATTTTATATTGTCTCTTCATGTTCATCCTACCAAAATGCATCACGTCAGCATTCTCCACATTGAACTTCATCTGCCACCTATCTGCCCACTCTATCAACTTGTCTGTCCTTTTGAAGTTCTGCACTGTGTTCTTCATATTTTACAATAGTTCCAAGTTTCGTATCATCTGCAAACTTTAAAATTGTCCCCTGCACACCAATACCTGGATCCATATCAGGAAAAGCAAGGGTCCCAATACCGACCCCCGGGGAACACCACTACAAACCTCATAGAGTCATAGAGGTTTGCAGCATGGAAACAGGCCCTTCAGCCCAACATGCCGCCCTTTTTTTTAAAACCCCTAAACTAATCCCAATTGCCCACATTTGGCCCATATCCCTCTATACCCATCTTACCCATGTAACTGTCTAAATGCTTTTTAAAAGACAAAATTGTACCCGCCTCTCCTACTACCTCTGGCAGCTTGTTCCAGACACTCACCACCCTCTGTGTAAATAAATTCCCCCTCTGGACACTTTTGTATCTCTCCCCTCTCATCTTAAACCTATGCCCTCTACAAAGAACAAAGAACAGTACAGCACAGGAAACAGGCCCTGCGGCCCTCCAAGCCTGTGCCGCTCCTTGGTCCAACTAGACCAATCGTTTGTATCCCTCCATTCCCAGGCTGCTCACGTGACTATCCAGGTAAGTCTTAAACGATGTCAGCGTGCCTGCCTCCACCACCCTACTTGGCAGCGCATTCCAGGCCCCCACCACCCTCTGTGTAAAAAACATCCCTCTAATATCTGAGTTATACTTCGCCCCTCTCACCTTGAGCCCGTGACCCCTCGTGAACGTCACTTCTGATCTGGGAAAAAGCTTCCCACCGTTCACCCTATCTATCCCCTTCATAATCTTGTACACCTCTATTAGATCTCCCCTCATTCTCCGTCTTTCCAGGGAGAACAACCCCAGTTTACCCAATCTCTCCTCATAGCTAAGACCCTCCATACCAGGCAACATCCTGGTAAACCTTCTCTGCACTCTCTCTAACGCCTCCACGTCCTCTATTTTTGGACTCCCCTACCTTTGGGAAAAGATATTGACTATCTAGCTGATCTATGCCCCTCATTATTTTATAGACCTCTAAGATCACCCCTAAGCCTCCTACGCTCAGAGAAAAAAGTCCCAAACTATCCAGGCTCTCCTTATAACTCAAATCACCAAGTCCCGGTAGCATCCTGGTAAATCTTTTCTGTACTCTTTCTAGTTTAATAATATCCTTTCTATAATGGGATATTTTTCAGGCTGGTAACCTTTCACCAGCCTGAAAAATGTCCATGGACCATTACTCTCTACTTCCTAATACGCAGCCAAATTTGTATCCTAATTACTACTGTCCCTTTTATTCCATGAACTATAACTTTTCTCACAAGTTTGTTTTGTGACACTGTATCGAATGCCTTATGAAAATCTGTGTACACCACATCAACAGCATTACCCTCATCAACCTTTTCTGTTACCTCCTCAAAAAACTTCAATCAAAAATTAGTTAAACATGATTTTTGTTTTAGAAATCTATGCTGGCTCTTTCTAATTAACCCACATTTTTCCATGTGACTAGTAATTCTGTTCTGAATAGTTGCTTCTCGAAGTTTGCCCATCACTGATGTTAAACCGATTGGTTTATAATTGCTGCTTTATAATCGATCCTTTTAAACAGAGATGAGGAGGAATTTCTTCAGCCAGAGAGTGGTGAATCTGTGGAACTCTTTGCCGCAGAAGGCTGTGGAGACCAGGTCATTGAGTGTCTTTAAGGCAGAGATAGATAGGTTCTTGATTAATAAGAGGATCAGGGGTTATGGGGAAAAAGCAGGAGAATGGGGATGAGAAAGAAAATCAGCCATGATTGAATGGCAGAGCAAACTCGATGGGCCGAATGGCCTAATTCTGCTCCGATGTCTTATGGTCTTATGGTCTTATGCTGGGCTTTTCCTTACAATCTTATTCGAACAAGGGTGTAACATTTGGAATTCTCCTGTCCTCTGGCACCTCCCCTGAGTCCAGAGGAGACCGGAAGATTATGGCCTGAAATTTCCATTCTCACTTCCTTTCAGATCCTTCATGACACAATTCACTTTCAAGGCAGATGCGAGACAAGCTTTCGAAAAGACAAGAAGCTCCACGATAACTTACGTCAAGCCTGCAAGTGCCAGCGAAGCCAGGTGCTAATTGAATTCATCCCTGCTCTCAATTAATTCTGTTCTGGTGACCTGCGCTAATGCATTAACACTTTAACTAACATTATACTGATCATCTGCCATTGCCAAAATGTTCAACATCTCGCTCTGTAAAGTCCACACTCTATGGGTTGCCTCAGTAACACAATCCATATGGTATGCTCATACCAGGGACTACCTCAGGGTGGGGGCGGGGGGAGGGATGGAGAAAGAAATCCAACCATTAATTTCGCTTAAGCAGGGACAAATAACATGACAGGTACTACTGCCGTTTAAATTAAAATGGCCAAAGGAAACTGTAGCGCTAATATTTCTTATTAACAAGCAAGAACGAAGGCTTATTAAAGGCATGTATTGCAAATCAGTTCACTCTGAAATGTATTTGCAAATCAGAGGAAACTCTTAAAGCAGAAGTTAATCAGAATATAATTAACGAAATGACATCTACAGTGTTCATATGACTGTAGGAAAATAATTTGAGAGTGAGCAGTTTCAATTAAAACGCCAAATGGTGGTAAATTACAAAGATATCGGCTTTCTGTGAGAAATTAATCAGTAATATTATAAGCTGATAACTGGAGTGTGAGCTTCCAACTAACTAGATCAATTGAAAATCACCGCTTTGAGTTAGTTCTGATGTAATTTTTTTCTGTACATTTTCAAAAAAAGCTTTTATAATATCGACCAATGTTTGATGTCTAAAGAACAAAGAACAAAGAAAATTACAGCACAGGAACAGGCCCTTCGGCCCTCCAAGCCTGCACCGACCATGCAGCCCGTCTGAACTAAAACCCCCTCCCCTTCCGGGAACCATAATCCCTCCATTCCCATCCTATTTATGTATTTGTCAAGACGCCTCTTAAAAGTCACTACCGTATCTGCTTCCACTACCTCCCCCGGCAGCCAGTCTCAGGCACCCACCACCCTCTGTGTAAAAGAACTTGCCTCGAAATGAGTTGCTAGTTGTGATGTTCCATCAATTGTCACGGCACATTCCCAGTGCCCAGGCAGAGATGCAAATCTCCCAAACTGAACAGTGCCAAAAGTGCGAGGTGACACCCTGAATTTTAAAAAAAGTAATGGAGATTTCGGGATTATTTCAGGTCCCAAGCACCTGGGGCCATCACAAATAAAAGTAAAATACTACAGGAATCTGAAATAAAAGCAGAAAATGCTGGGGCAGCACGGTGGCACAATGGCTAGCATTGCTGCCTCACAGCGCCAGGGACCTGGGTTCGATTCCCGGCTTGGGTGACTGTGCGGAGTTTGCACATTCTCCCCGTGTCTGCGTGGGGTTCCTCCGGGTGCTCCAGTTTCCTCCCATAGTCCAAAGATATGCAGGTTAGGTGGATTGGCCATGTTAAATTGCCCCTCAGTGTCAGGGGGACTAGCTAGGGTAAATGCACAGGGTTATGGGGATAGGGCTTGGGTGGGATTGTGGTCGGTGCAGACTCGATGGGCCAAATTGCCTCCTTCTACACTGTAGGATTCTATGAACTCAGCCGGTCTGGAAGCGTCTGTGGAGAGAGAAACAGTTAATGTTTTGAGTCCAAAAGACGTGCTGGTTAGGTGCATTGGCCATGCTAAATTCTCCCTCAATGGGAATAGAGGGATACGGTCCCTGAAAGGTTTTTGTTTAGTTTTGTGCTGCAACTTTCTTTGTTCTTTGTAACTGAACAGGCGCTGGAGTGTGGCGACTAGGGGATTTTCACAGTAACTTCATTGCAGTGTTAATGTAAGTCTACTTGTGACACTAATAAATAAACTTGAACACTTCATATTAAAAGTTTTCTTACAGATGAAACAAAACTTCATTCATGCCTTTGTTGTCTCAAGACTTGACTCTGCCAACACACTCCTGGCTGGTCTCCCACATTCTACTCTCTGTAACCTTCTACAGAACTGAGAGAAAGTCAACGTGTGAAAGATTATATCATTGGAAAGTGGGCAAAGGAACTGGAGCAGAAGAGAACAGGAATAGGTTGGGGCAAAAGATGGCACAGTGATTAGCACTGCTGCCCCTCAGCGCCAGGAACCCGGGTTCAATTCCGGCCTTGGATGACTGCCTGTGTGGCGTTTGTACATTTTCCCTGTGTCTGCATGGGTTTCCTTCGGGTGGAGCTTCGATGGATTGGCCATGCTGAATAGCCCCTTAGTGTTGAAAGATGTGCAGGTTAGGGGGATTAGTGGGGTAAGTATGTGGTAAGAATATACCGTCTGAAACTGCTTGCTGAAATCTGTGCAGTTGCCAGTGTTGAGACATCTGAGAATATGCTGTCACAGTAACACAGAAGAGAAAGTCAAGAATATCAAGGATAGGGCCTGAATGAGATAAAAAGGTAAGCCAGCGCAGACTCAATGGGGCGAATGGCCTCCTTCTGCTCTGTAGGGATTCTATGATTCTATGAAAGGAAATATGGACAAATTGTCCTGGACGTGAGATGATGGGGAGTGTTAATGATGCCATTAAGAGATGACGAGTGCTAATAGTGGTAATGGGTGAGATAGTGGAATGTGTTAATGAGGGCAGCTGAACAGCCAGGGACGGTGGCCATGTAGCGGAGGGGCTGGGTCGTGCTGGGGTAAGTCAGAGAGCTGAAAAACAACCAATAATATATAATTCTTTACACTTCTACCTTTCTTCAGTTCAGTAGAAGGGCCATTTAGACTCGAAACGTTAACTCTGTGGGGGGAATTTTCCCGTCCCACCCGCCACGGGAATCGTAACGAGTGAGGGGATGGATCATGCAAAGGTCCGTTAATCTCAGGTGAGATTTTCCGGTTCTATGCTGAAAAATCCCACCCTGCGTCTCTCTCCACAGATACTGCCAGATCTGCTGAGTTTATGCGGCATTTTCTGTTTTTATGATGGGGGTATCACAAACCTTCCTTCTTTTAATTGATTCACAGTATGTGGCAGTCATACCAGGCAACTCCAGAATTTATCACTTAGGTACTTTTGACCATTCCCTTTTACCCATTGCATTCTTTGTAGCGGTTTGATATAACCAAGTGGTTCACTTCAAAACACAGACAGGGTAAGGACAGCAGAATTTTCATCCTCAAAGATGTAACAGTCTGGTGAGAAGTGATGGACTACCTCCTCTCTCTCTCTCTCTCTGTCCACCATTTGGTTCAACACAAAATATTATTTTTACCTGGCAAAACAGTAATCCCCTGGCCGTAATTCACTTCTTGGCCTTTTGGCTAAGTCAAGGGTCAGGTCAAACCCAAGATCAGGTGCAATGCCTTATCCTGTCAGCTTGTATCTCATTTGTATCTCTTGTGGAGACCATTAATTAGATTCAGTTCAGTTTTTGGAGCTAACAAGGAGATAGATTCGAGTCCGCCTGTTCTGCTCCGCGCATTGGCTTTGTAACTTTAAGAATGGAGGGAAAGAAAGATGCTTTTTTAAAAAGATTTTGCTTGCCAATTCAATGAATGTTTAAGTGTTGTGACTGTAAAATACACACACAAGCAAGATTCTTGCTGTTTAAAAAGAAAAGGAAATAGTATTTATTGTACTTAACACCCAATTTCAATAAAAATAATAAAAACGCTCTGACTCTCACACTTATGCATTCAGGAGTTTGTGCACACACATAGCAGTAAGTTACAAAGTGGGGAGGGTCAGTTAAATTGTTAAAGAGTCAAACAAATGTCAGTTGCATACAGGATCCTGTAGGTTGACGGCTTGGATGGTTTCAAAGTTTCCTCGATATTGCTTTGAGATGATTTAAATAGGTTGATGGACGATTTTTGCCCTCTCTCTAGATTGAGCAGTCCTGGATTAATATTTTGGACACTGCCCATGTCTTGCGGCTGGTCAAAAAACAGGCGGGGAACAAGCTTGCAGGATTGCCGGAGATACAGAGTGCCAACTCAGTTTCATTCTGGTCTCCTCTATGATTTCACTCTGATTGACTTGGAAAGAAACAGTCTCTCAACACATAAAGAGGGTTTACTGGCTCATCACACAATCTCCTCTCACAAACTGGCCAGTTACCAAAATATGGTCATAGCAGTCAGGTGCTGCAGCAAATCTTTACTCAGTCTCACATTTATTCACAGCATTAAACATTACAAGCATACACCTCCTAACTCAACCCCACCACCATTTCAATTAGTACCTCTTTGCACTCTTGTAATAAAATAATAATCAATAAATTAAACAAAAAATGACAGGGGTGCCAGCCCCTGGTGGGGCACTGTAACTAAACATTTTTAAAAATCAAAAGGAAACTTAATTAATTAAACCAAAGAGCCATTCCTGGGGGTGATGATACTCTCGAGCTCCAGTGGTGCCTACCAGTCCTGGAAGGCCAGTGGACAACACAAGTGTCACTTTGTATGTGCTCAAGTCAAACTCTAATTAATCTCCATCACCTGCATACATGTAAACACAATTAATATGGATGAATGCGGATAATAAACTGGATTAACAGTGATATAGGGCAGGCGATGGCCTATTATCACTAGACTATTAATCCAGAATGTTCTGGGGACCCGGGTTCAAATCCCGCCATGGCAGATGGTGGAATTTGAATTCAGTAAAAATTATCTGGAATTAAGAATCTACTGATGACCATGAAACCATTGTAAGAATGTCAGAAAAACCCATCTGGGTCGCTAATGTCCTTTAGGGAAGGAAATCTTCCGTCCTTACCTGGTCTGGCCTATATGTGACTCCAGAGCCACAGCAATGTGGATGACTCTCAACTGCCCTCCAAGGGCAACTAGGGATGGGCAATAAAGGTTCGCCAGCCAGCGATGCCCGTATTCAATGAATGAATAAAAAAATATATGTAAACATTACACTATTACTTTTGTTAATGAAAAGTTGCTGGTGCAGAGGTGGCTGTTGAGATGTGAGAAGTAAGGGTGAGTTGGAAGGTCTATTGTTTGATGTTACAGTATATGATTGCAAAACACCCATTTTTTCACTACTTTTAGGTTCTTTAAGTAGAGAGTAAGAGAGCAAGAGCAACAACTCATGTGGAAAGGTATGTTTTGCAGTACAACCTGCAGTAAACTTGCTAAATTAGCAGATAGTCTTCAATAAAATTCATTCAGATAATTAGACCACCAGGGGACACATTTGCAGCCAGAATAATGATTTCTGGAAATGTTTCAATGCTGGAAGTAGGATCAGAAACACAGCAGACCTCAGATCCAACACTGTTTTTGATATTCAGCTCACTGCATTACCAATTGTTATTTAGCATTATTAAGAATGTAACAGGAGTAAATGTTGGCTTCTGCCACATCTGCCTACATAATGACAGAGATTGCATTGCAAAGAAACTCATGAGTCGTTACGCATTTGAGGATGACTCGAAAAGTTGTATTGAGACGCATTGTAAATGTGAGGTCTTCCTCTACCTTGTGTTTTGCTATATAATTAGAACATGTTATCTGGACTGAGGGTTGCATGGTGTCCAAAAAAGTGGTCCAAAGGGATTAACACCAGGAGTTCAGCTCCCAGGGTGTGACTACAATGCCAGAAAAGGTTCAATGGCCTCACCAGAGTGATGATGTGGAGATGCCGGCGTTGGACTGGGGCAAACACAGTAAGAGTTTTAACGACACCAGGTTAAAGTCCAACAGGTTTATTTGGTAGCAAATGCCATTAGCTTTCAGAGCGCTGCTCCTTCCAAAAGCTAATGGCATTTGCTACCAAATAAACCTGTTGGACTTTAACCTGGTGTTGTTAAAACTCTTACTGTGCTCACCAGAGTTGCCAGGTCAGAATTTACCTCTCTGATCGATTGCTCGCTCCTCACATCTGCCACATCTGCAGATCCACTACCGTAAACACACCCCTCCGCTACCTCCTTCCACTCTCCTGCACTCACTGCTCCATCTTCCCCCGATTCCCCACTCACACAATCTGCATCTCCTACTCTCAACACTACTGCGACCCTCACCTACCCGTGCCTCACATATCATAGCCCTAAAGTAACACCCATGCCATTCACACCCTCAAAACATCACACAAGGCAGTCAATAACACACAAGAGAAGGTCACGCTTGATATGTCATGACCAGGAAACCAGAAGCCCTGAGGAGTTTGTTCTAGGCATCAGGAACCGGGGGAGGGAGTTCATGGCTGTGGCTTCTGTTGCTATGAGAGGAGACATCTCACTGGAATCTCACTGGAATATTCCAGATCCTGTACTCTTTTACTTGCTCAGCCAATCCCCTGAGACACACCTCAAGAACCTTGTACATTAACTCCACAACTACTCAACGGACTGCCCATCCCCCACAAAGGAGAGAATAAATAT
This sequence comes from Mustelus asterias, assembly GCF_964213995.1. Taxonomy (NCBI): domain Eukaryota; kingdom Metazoa; phylum Chordata; class Chondrichthyes; order Carcharhiniformes; family Triakidae; genus Mustelus; species Mustelus asterias. Next base: position 124,756,934 of record NC_135808.1, on the reverse strand, counting down.
CAATGAGTTGGACTTAGTCACATTCATAGCGCTGAATCATAGAATCCTTACAATGAAGAAGGAGGCCATTCGGCCCATCGGGTCTGCACCGACCACAATCCCACCCAGGCCCTATTCCCGTAACCCCACATATTTACCCTGCTAATCCCCTGACACTGGGGTCAAATTAGCATGGCCAATCAACCTAACCCTCACATCTTTGGACAATGGGAAGAAACCGGAGCACTCGGAGGAAACCCACACAGACACGGGGAGAATGTGTAAACTCCACACAGACAGGGAGCTGAGGCTGGAATTGAACCCGGGTCCCTGACACTGTGAGGGAGCAGTGCTAACCACCATGATTAGTATTGTTAACTCTCACCACCATAACAATGCACCTTGTCAGACTGCAACCAAACACGGTAATAAGTCACTCAGAGCCTGGCCCCCTCACATGAAACACCGGTGAGTGTAATGGAAGTGCCCGTGCCATCCAAACCATGCCCACAATGCAGAGAGGGACATGATGCTGGATTTTAAACCCCGATACATGCTGATAGGGTGGTATGTTGCAGATAAAGCATCTCACACATGAGGAACCTTTAAAAGGAGAGTCGGTGGCATAGTGGTATTGTCACTGGACTTGTAATCCAGAAACCCAGGCATTACACCCTGGGGACCGGGGCTCGAATCCCACCCATGGCAGATGGTGAAATTTGAATTCAATAAAAAATATAGAATTAAAAGTCTAAAGATGACAATGAAACTGCTGATTATTGTTAAAACCCATCTGGTTCACTAACGCCCTTTAGGGAAGGAAAAATGTCGTCTTTAGCTGGTGACTGCAGATTCACAGCAATGTGGTTGAATCTGAAATGATCTAGTGGGCAATTACGGATGGACACGGGCCCCAAAGTGACGGCCAGAGCCCACAAAGAAAAAAAACTGTGCAACAACAGCTCTTTGAAAGGATCTGTGCATCAATGTATTCCAGTCAGTGGTGTCATATACAATGCCTTCCAAAGTGGTGTCATATACAATGCCTTCCAAAGTCAAAGTTTATTTATTAGTCACAAGTAAGGCTTACATTAATATTGAAATTAAGTCACTGTGAAATTCTTCTAGTCGCCACATTCCAGCACCTAACCAGTACGTCTTTCAGACTGTGGGAGGAATCCAGAGCACCCGGAGGAAACCCATGGAGAGACACAAGGAGAATGTGCAAACTCCACACAGAAAGTGACCCAAGCCGGGAATTGAACCCAGGTCCCTGGCACTGTGAGGCAGCAGCGTTAACCACTGGGCCACCGTGCCGCCCCATATACCTCTGTTTACCGCACAAAGTACACTCTGTGGCATCTGGATTGCCTCACAGCTTTGAAGTCCTCAAAGGTCCAGGCTAGGGTGAGAGCAAGGAAGAGAGAAGATGGTGGAGTGAGATGGGCAATGGGCAATGGGGAAGAAGGGGAGGCTGTTATGGGGCGAGGGAGTCTTGCAGTGAGGGAGGAAGCGGCTATGAGAGTGTGAGAGATGTGTGATAAATATAATATTCTTATGATTTAATCGCAGGAGGTAATTAATCTGAAAGGCATCCATAAAAATTAAAGACTGCATCTCTTCAGTTGCTGTCACTTTTCAATAGTTCAAAGAAATGTAAATATTATAAATTTGCACATGCTATTTCCAATCTGTTGTTTGCAGTGCTGCAGTTGAACACACTAATTGTTGTAAGCCATATACGAGATAATTGATGATCATGAGGTGAATGTAACATATGTGTTTACTATCCTTAATATATCCCATTTTATTTGGTTCTTTGTTGGTTATTCTTACCGTCTTAATTAAGCAATTTCCTGCGAGCCACCAAGCAGGGGAATGAGTTACGGCACTGTCCTTTGAACCTGTGTTCAAATCCAGTCGAGACAGATGGAATGAACCCTGTCTCTTTTTCAAGAACATTAAGTCCTCTGAATGAAATATATCCTGGGAGTGCAGCAAGGCTCCACCAGTGGATGAAAGACCACAGTCCGAAACCACCCTTTTTAAAACCCACGAAGGCAGAGCATGGAGATGGCAGACAGGATCCAGAGCAGCAGCAGGCATTTTGTACTGGCCCAGTAAGGCACTGACAACGTTTGGCAAATGTGACCAAATTGAATCCATTGGCCAAAGCCAGGCTGCATTTTAAAAGGAAGCCTTTTCCTTTCAGCCTCATTCTGATTAGATCCTTGGACCACCTGCACCTGCACATTATTTGCGGACAAGTATATCTCCGTAAAAACTGCTCCAATAAGGGATAAACAAAAAGAGAAGTGAGAGCGAATGAATCCACAGAAAGGTTTAAGTTTATTTATTAGTTACAAGTAAGGCTTACATTAACACTGCAATGAAATTACTGTGAAAATCCCCTGGTCGCCACACTCCGGCGCCTGTCTGGACACACTGAGGCAGAACTTAGCACGGCCAATCCAACTAACCAGCACATCTTTCGGACTGTGGGAGGAAACTGGAGCACCCGGAGGAAACACATGCAGACATGTGCAGACAGGGAGAACATGCAGACTCCGCACAGACAGTGACCCAAGCCGGGAATCAAACCCGGGTCCCTGGCACTGTGAGGAGGCAGCAACGCTAACCACTGTGCCACCGGGTAGCGCAGTAATTGGAATGTTGTTCTTCCTTTTGATCTGTAAAGTCATGTTTAAAGTTACTTGTGGGGGCTGAGCTCTTTGCTCTAGTCTACGTTTACCAAGGTATATCTCACTGTGACTGTTATTGAATGAAAAAGAGAATGCATTCTGCGCCCCAATCTCCCACAATAATAAGCAGAAAATAAGCCACACAGTTTATCTTGGGAAACAGAAGCTAATAAAGTGGAACAATGTTAGGGCATCATGATAACAAGGTGAACACACTCTCATTATAGCTTCTCCTTAGCAAATTCTTTTTAAAACATTTCTGCATTTTTTTTGCAAAGCACCATCCAATCATTAATTACTTAACCTGGTCAGGTCACCATTGCTTCCCAAGAGAACTGTGACAACTATACAACTACTTGGTTAAACTTACAGGAAGGTGACCTACAAACTCCGATATGAATTACACCGCTGAATTTCCTAAACACCAGGAATAGAAGAAAACATGCAAAGAAGAGAGGCCATTCAGCCAATCAAGGTTGCTCCTTCTGTAGGACACGGGCAGCTAGAATTTCTGTGGGGGGGAGGTATGGTGGGGATGGGGGTAAGGGGTGCAGGGATGATTGGTCATCCTGTGCAAATTAGAGGGAATCCCCAGAGAAAAGACATTAATGCTTTATCCAGGATTTCCACCAATCCTCTTCCACTGCCATGCCGGGAGATTGGGAGAACTCCTATGGAAATTACCGCTGGTAGGATTTACCCTCTCCCCATATTTCACGCCAGCTCTTCATCTCCAGCATCTTGCATTTACATAGCACCTTTAATAGAGGAAAATATCCCAAGACAATTCACCGGCGAGTTATCGAACATAATGTAACCTGCATACCGAGATATGAGGATAGGTAAGCAAAGGTTTAGTCCAAGAAGGTTGGCTTTGATGAGTTTCTTAAAGGTGAAAGAGGTAGGAAAGCTTCAAGGAGGGAATTCCAGAGCTTAGGGCCCAGACGGCTGCCAAGAGGAGAGGAATGAAAATTGGGGATGAACGAGAGGCCAGATTGGAGGAGTAGCAAGATCTCTGAGGGTTATGGGGCTCAATGATGATGATACAGAGGTCTTGGATGGACAGAACATGTAGCATTTGAAAACAAGGATGGGTCATAAAGTCATTGGGGTTTGCTGCACGAAAAGAGACCCTTTGGCCCATCATAACTGCACCTATCTATTCTGATCCCATTTTCCAACAATTGGTTCATAGCCTTGTATGTGCAGCATTTCAAGTCCTCATTTAAATGCTTCTTAAATGTTAGAATCATAGATCATAGAATCTTACTGCGCAGAAGGAGGCCGTTCGGCCCATCGAGTCTGCTCTGACCAGAATCCCACCCAGTCCCTATCCCCATAACCCCATGCATTTACCCTAGATAGTCCCCCTGACACTAAGGGGCCATTTATCATAGCCAATCCACCTAACCCGCACATCTTTGGACTGTGGGAGGAAACCGGAGCACCCGGAGGAAACGCACGCAGACACGAGGAGAATGTGCAAACTCCACACAGACAGTGACTCAAGATGGGAATCGAACCCGGGTCCCTGGCACAGTGCCACCATGCTACCCGTCTTGTGAGGGTTCCCGCCTCTACCACCCTTTCAGGCAGTGAGTTCCAGATTCCCACCACCCTCTGGGTGAAAAAAAAAAGTCCTCAAATCTCCTGCCCCTTACCATAAATCTATATTAAGTTTGAGCTGTCTCAGATTCGTCAGAGGAGAACACTGAGAATCACCAAAGTTAAATCACGTGAAATCTGGGATTGGAACCCACACCTCCCCCGAGACTGGAGCCTGAATCCAGCACTTTAGACTGTCCGGCCATGCTACCACACTCCAACCTCCACAGAAGCTGCCTGACCTGCTGAACATTTCCTGCATTTTCTGTTCTTATTAAAGAACTTGAACCCAGAACCAGGGCGTGGAATGCCCTGCCTGCAGCAGTGGTGGACTCGTCAACGTTGAGAGCGTTCAAGTGGTTATTGGATAAACATATGGATGATATTGGAATAGTGTAGATTAGAGGGGCTTTAGTTTGGTACCACTGGTCGGCGCAACATCGAGGGCCGAAGGGCCTGTACTGCGCTGTAGTGTTCTATGTTCTATGTTCTATGTTATGTTAGGGACAGGGGAGAGAGGCAAACGGAACTCCTTTATCTTTCTCACCATCTGTCCATAAGCAGAGGTGTTTTAATTTTTGAAATAGAGTGTTTGTGAAGTCAATTTTAAAGTGACTTAAAGTGACAGCAAACTCTCTTAAAATCAGAAGTATTATTTATTCATACATTCAAACCCAGAGGATGGTCATCACAAGTATACACAAGTATACACACACACACACACACACACACACACACAGAAAGGAAGTAGGAAAGAAAAGGGGTTTTCAGCTTGGAATAACTTATCAAAGATACTAATTCATGTGAATGTCAGAGTCCAGAACATCAGCTCTGATGAAGAGTCATCCTGACTCAAATGTTAGCTCTGTTTCTCTCCACAGATGCTGACTTATCTGCTAAGATTTTCCAGCATTTTCTGTTTTTTTGTTCCAGAATGCCAGTGTCTGGTGAGGGTTACTTCACGTAGGAGTTAAGGTTTAGGTGCGTTTAGCTAGCTGACAGCAAGTGTTGTAGAATTCTTTCCAAGTTGGTGATGACGCAGCAAGATAAGATTAGTGTGCAAATACTTGGTCTGTTCTACAGGTGATGGCAAGAACCTTCCAGAGAACCAGGCTTTAAGGAGGTTTAGATTGAAGCATGTTTTGCTGTCAGCCTGGAGTCCTGCTTTGATGTTGACAGGCTGGATGTTTAACAACAGACTGTCCTGGGTGTCCAGGAATGTAATACTTACACTGTTCAAAAGTCAAAGGAGATGAGGTCACAGGATGTTGTCCATTGATTAGTCCATTTCAGGGTAACAATCAGTTTCTATTGGCAGGGTTCTCCGGCCTCATCTATGACAGGGTCCATTGCGAGCAGGAATGGAAAGTTTGGCATTCCAGCCGAAACTCCATTCACATTCAGCTGCACCGAGCGAGGACGAACATTTTCAGCCTATGCCTGTGGTCAAAGTCCATTGTTCATTTTTGGAGATAGGTGGTGGCTTTTAGCAACTCCACAGGTGTACTGGGTTTCAATGGTTCTCTCTCTCTGTTATAGGTCCAGACTGGCGAGACAGGCCATTTGCTGCTCCCTTGTTCACTATTCACTACCACAGAATGTAGTTGAGGCCAGAATGTTGTGTGATTTCAAGAAGAAATTAGATATAGCTCTTGGGGCTAAAGGGATCAAGGGATATGGAGGAAGGCTATCCCTCCAATATTCCTCCAATATTCCTTCAATATTCAGGATATTGAATTTGATGATCAGCCATGATCAAAATGAATGGCGGAGCAGGCCCGAAGGGGCGAATGGCCTCCTCCTGCTTCTAGTTTCTATGTTTTGTGCATTGTAATGGGTCCACACAATGATAGGTGTGAGATTCGACAAGGACGAGGGTTGAGCGTTTTCCTATAATTACGGTTGGAAATTTCCACAAATGTAGCCATGACAACTATGTTTTTGGTCCAGCAAAGTGCGTTTTTAAATAAGCAGAAAGTAAGGCTTGACTTACACAGTTTTTAATCTCTTTAATGGACATGTCGCTTAGGGCTCAGAAGTGAGAGCGCCACCAACTGAACCAAGCAGGAAGGCAGGTATATAATTAAGTTGAATTTTCAGCTCCAAACCAGGCCATTCATCCCATCATGCCCATGCCAGTGATTATGCTCCACATGAGACTCCTCCTATCCTCATTAGTTCTCCCCATCAACATATCCTACTATTCTTTTGTCCCTCATTGTTTATTTACCTTCCCCTTAAATTCACCCATACTATTCACCTTGACCACCTACTGTGATAGTAAGACCTATATTCTGACCATTTAACCATTCGCAGCAGAGCACGAGTAGGCCATTTGGCCCTTTGAGCCTGCCCCACCATTCAATAAGGTCATAACTGATCTGGTTGTGAAATCAGCTCCACTTCCCTGCTCTGTCTGCCCCCCTTCCCCCCACCCCCTCCCAGAACCCTTGACCAGTGAGAACAGAGAACAGAGAATTTGGTGCTCGGCCAAAACTCCATTCAGTGCAGCGGGACTGGAAAATCACAGCCATGGGCAAGGTCAGAGGTTTCCAGCGCCTGCCTCCAATGTTTAATGGGGAAATTTCTCCTGAACTCCTTATTTGGTCTCTTGATCGCTATCTTACATCAATGACTCCCAGTTTTTGTCTCCCGACAAGTGGAAACGTAGGCCGGAATTTTACCGGCACGCCTCCCCCCCGATCCCGGATCGCAGAACGGAATTCTCCGTTGGCCTTGGGTGGGATTTTACGAGCCTCGCCCAAGCGAGGTGGTAAAATACCGGCCATGTTCTCTGCATCTACCCAATCTAACCCTCTCATCATTTTAAAGACTTCTAGTCGGTCACTCCCTCAGCCTTCCATTTTCTATTGAAAACCCAGGGCAGATTTTGAGCTTACTCCAGACTAATCCTTCCCCAAGCCGGAAACTACATCACAAATATTAACAAATTAGCAAGGAGGTCTGGAATGTTCACCCCTGCTAGAACTTGCTAAGATGAATTGAAGTTTTAATTTTTGTATTGCTGTACTCTGGGTGACCCTGCACACTTGAACCTTATTTATTGCTGTAATTTCAAACAAATCAGTTTTTTTTTGAGAAGAGGTTTATGTGAGTGTATAACTAATGCTACAGTGGAGCTGTTAGGCATCCAGTCAATGTAGGAACTGAAATAAGAGTTTGTTTGCATGCAGGATAATGGGAGTTGTACATCCCAGTTAAATAAGCACTTTGCTTCTGTACATGACAATTTAAACTGGAATATTTAAAGTTAAGTTTATTCACTAGTCACAAGTAAGGCTTTCGTTGACACTGCAATGAAGTTACTGTGAAATTCCCCTAGTCGCCACACTCCGGGTAAATGCACCTAACCAGCACGTCTTTCAGAATGTGGGAGGAAACCGGAGCACCCGGAGGAAACGCACGCAGACACGAGGAAAAACGTGCAAACTCCACACAGACAGTGACCCAAAGCAGGAATCGAACCCGGGTCCCTGGCACTGTGAAGCAGCAGCGCTAACCACTGTGCCACCGTGCCACCCAAATATTTCTTCTGTGGGTATATGTGTAAGATCATTTTTGATGACAAAGAGAAACATCTCTCTTAAACTTGAGCAACTTTGAGTGGCACGGTGGCACAGTGGTTAGCACTGCTGCCTCACAGCACCAGGGACCCGGGTTCAATTCCCAGCTTGGGCCACTGTCTGTGTGGAGTCTGCACATTCTCCCTGTGTTCTGTGCGGGTTTCCTCCGGGTGCTCCGGTTTCTTCCCACAGTACTAAAGACATGCATTGGCCGTGCTAAATTCTCCCTCGGTGTACCTGAACAGGCGCCGGAGTGTGGCGACTAGGGAATTTTCACAGTAACTTCATTGCAGTGTTAATGTAAGCCTACTTATGACACTAATTAATAAACTTTGACTTTTATTTTCAGCCGCCAAGGTCCACATTACTGCGTCTCTCTCTCTCTCAATGCAATATAACCATTGTTGACTGGACAACTTGGAGCTGTATGTGGTTCCTACTTCATTCCTGTGGTCAACATCGAACCAAATGCAGGAGTTGCACTTGACTTAGCCAGATCAAAGCAGACAATTTATTTTTCTTCTCCAGATCAAGAGCTCCACTCCATCTAGTGGCTGTCCGTCAACAAGCACATCTCATTCAACGAGGTAAATTAAATCAGTCAGTTAATTCAATGCTTCGGTGTTACGAACTGTCAGGTCACCCTGAAGCATACATTCTATCCCGAATACACCAATACTTCCAAGCAACAATCAGGTGATAATAAATAACTAGCATTTTTAAAGTAGCGCATTTAAATCAATTATCTAAACATCAATTATCCAAACCTATTAATCTATATTATTTAAAGTAATTAGCAAAAAAATGCAAAAGAGAAAAGTCTTTTCGACGCGGCGAATAGTTAGGGTTTGGGATACACCGCCTGAGAGTGTAGTGGAGGCAAATTCAATCAAGATGGAATTGAACTGTTATGTGACAAAGAGGAACGTGCAGGGTTACAGAGGGAAGGTGGGAGAGAACGGCACTAATGAATTGCTCACACGGAGAGCCAGTGCAGACACAATGGGCCAAATGGCCTCGTTTTGCCCTGCTGCGATTCTGTGAGTTTATATGGCCTCCTTGGTACCAGCTTCCTTCTGGTACTTTGACATTCATCAAATAAAAACCCAGTCAGGCATGACTGTGTCAACCAAACTGATCTATACCCGGTTCTCTTTCACAGCTTCCTCTTTTCAGATATTTCACCAATTTTCCTTTAGATCTGCAACGATCTCTGCCCCAAACCATTCCCTGTGATAAACATTCTAGATTCCAATGATCCTCCGTGTAAAGAAATTTCTTCTCATATCGCTCCTCACTTCCTTAAAAACAAATTTAAATTGAGGACTCCCCTCGTTGCTGACAGGAGAGTGTAGCGTTTCCCCGGATCGTTCTATCAAAAGCCTTCTTAATTTGAAAAACCTCCATCCAATCTCCTCACACTTTCTTTGATCAAGTTGATTTGATTTATTATTGTCACATGTATTGGGATATAATGAAAAATATTGTTTCTTGTGTGCTATACAGACAAAGCATACCGTTCATAAAGCTCATAGGGGAGAAGGAAAGGAGAGGGTGTAGAATATAGTGTTACAGTTACAGGTAGGAGAAAGATCAGCTTAATATATGATAGGACCGTTCAAAAGTCTGATGACAACAGGGAAAAAGCTGTTCTTTAGTCGGTTGGTACATCTTTTCAGACTTTTGCAAGTTTTTCCCGATGGAAGATGATGGAAGAGAGTATGTCCAGGGTGTGTGGGGTCCTTGATTATGTTGGCTGCTTTCCCAAGTGAGCAAAAAGTGTAGATGGAGTCAATGGGTGGGAGGCTGGTTTGCGTGATGGAATGGGTTACGTTTGCAATCCTTTGTAGTTTCTTGCAGTTTTGGTCAGAGTAGGAATCAAGCTGTGATACAACTGGAAAGGATGCATTTTATAGTGCACCTGTAAACATTGGTGAGAGTCGTAGTGGACATGCCAAATTTCCTTATCCTTCTGAGAGAGTAGAGGCGTTGGTGGCTTTCTTAACTATAGCGTCAGTATGGAGGGATCAGGACAGATTGTTGGTGATCTGAACACCTGGAAGAATAATCTGTACTTTCTTTTATCGATTCATGACAGCTTGCTCCTGGATTTTGTCAGCAGATGACACTCTAGCTATGACTGTAACACTACATTCTGCACTCTCTCCTTTCCTTCTCTCTGAACGGTATGCTTTGTATAGCGCGCAAGAAACAATACTTTTCACTGTATGTTAATACATGTGACAATAATAAATCAAATCAAATCAAGATGGTGATGAAATTATGACAATTCAGGCTTTGTGTGTTTTACCAGTTGTTCAATGCATTATTCCTTGTCATTTGCAGAGGAGGTGATGTCCTAGTGGTATTATCGCTCGGACTTTTAATCCAGAAACTCAGCTAATGTTCTGGGGGCCCGGGTTTGAATCCCGCCACGGCAGATGGTGGAATTTGAATTCAACAAAAAAAATCTGAAATTAAGAATCTACCGATGACCATGAAACCATTGTCGATTGTTGGAAAAACCCATCTGGCTCACTCATGTCATTTTAGGGTAGGAAATCTGCCGTCCTTACCTGGTCTGGCCTACATGTGACTCTAGAGTCACAGCATTGAGGAAGCAGGGGGGCTGCAGAAGGACTTGGACAGGTTAGGAGAGTGGGCAAAGAAGTGGCAGGTGGAATACAATGTGGAAAAGTGTGAGGTTATGCACTTTGGAAGGAGGAATGGAGGCGTAGACTATTTTCTAAATGGGAAAATGCTTAGGAAATCAGAAACACAAAGGGACTTGGGAGTCACTGTTCAAGATTCTCTTAAGGTTAACATGTGGGTTCAGTTGGCAATTAGGAAGGCAAATGCAATGTTAGCATTCATGTCGAGAGGGTGAGAATACAAGAGCAGGTATGTACTTCTGATGCTGTATAAGGCTCTGATCAAACTCCATTTGAAGTATTGTGAGCAGTTTTGGGCCCCATATCTAAGGAAGGGTGTGCTGGACTTGGAAAGGGTCCAGAGGAGGTTAACAAGAATGATCCCTGGAATGAAGAACGGTTGAAGATACTTGGTCTGTACTCATTAGAGTTTAGAAGGATGAGGGGGGATCTTATTGAAACTTACAGGATACTGCGAGGCCTGGATTGAGTGGACGTGGAGAGGATGTTTCCACTAGTAGGAAAAACTAGAACCAGAGGGCACAACCTCAGGCTAAAGAGATGATCCTTTAAAGCAGGGATGAGGAGGAATTCCTTCAGCCAGAGAGTGGTGAATCTGTGGAAGTCTTTGCCGCAGAGGTCAGGTCATTGAGTGTCTTTAAGACAGAGATAGATAGGTTCTTGATTAATAAGGGGATCAGGGATTATGGGGAAAAGGCAGGAGAATGGGGACGAGAAAAATATTAGCCATGATTGAATGGCGGAGCAGACTCGATGGGCTGAGTGGCCTAATTCTGCTCCTATGCCTTATGGTCTTATGGTCAATGTGGTTGACTCTCAATTGCCCTCAGGCAACTAGGAATGGGCAATAAATGCTGGCCACCCACCTCCCGTGAATGAATAAAAAAAAGAAAACTTGATGCACTATTTGTGGTAGCGTAGCCCCTTTAATGGGTGATCCTTCGCGGGCTACGTGACTGGACCAGAACCAATGGAGCGCGAGCACGTGAACCTGGGCCTATCGGGGGCAACCCCAGAGCTGTGAGACTACAGTTGGAATCAGGGCATTGTTAAGAGTAAACCTGTATAGTTCAGCTGCTAAACCCTTCATTATATATAGATCTTCTCAATCAATAGAACTGTTACTTGCCACATCGAGTCTCCTCGAGGTACTATTGTGTTTATCTGATTGAGACCGACCTGAAAAAATTAACAATGATTTGGACAATTTTCATAGTTCCAGCACCCAGGTATATTTTCAACAGAATGGTATCGGAATCGCAGCTTAAAAAGTACAAAATGTTCATATTTCAATGTGACCCTCCTGTTCAGAGAAACTCGACAACAGTCAGTAAGTTGTGTAAGTGGGTCATGCTTTGTCAATGAAGTTACAACCCAACCTCATGTTAAAAGGAAGGAGTCCTACCTCCCTCTAGTGGTCAACATGGAGGTGTCCTTCAGAAACATTGACAAAATCCAGCTTCCATTGTGATTGTTTTATTTTTAACTGGACTGTAGGCTTCTGCTTTTTAGAAATCAAAGCTTCCTAATGAAACACAGTCATAATCTTCATGTTAACTGTCTGATGAATGATTCCTCCTATTTTTCCCCCACATCTTTGATGTTGTTATTCCAGTCTTTGTATCAACTCTCTCCTGAGGAGTTAATTCTGGGAAGGACAGAATTGCTCAACAGTCATGTATGTAATGTGCCCATGTTACTCAAACCAGGCTTTCCTTAATCGCCTCCTTCAGCCACCTCGGCGTTTTCCCATAAAGGAAAAAGTCAGGAAAGCAGAAAGCGTTAAATAAAAGAGGGAAAGTCAGACAACCAAAGTCAATCAGAGGAATAACTGTATCACCATCCCTGTTCCAGTTCCAAGATACAATACAGAGACAATGCAGTGAATGAACCAGTTAGCTGGCACAATGGTTAGAACTGCTGCCTCACAGCGCCAGGGACCCGGGTTCGATTCTCGGCTTGGGTCACTATCTGAGTGGAGTCCGCACATTCTCCTTGTGTCTGCATGGGTTTCCTCCAGATGCTCCGGTTTCCTCCCACAGTCCGAAAGATATGCTGGTCAGGTGCCTTGGCCATGCTAAATTCTCCCTCAGTGTACCGGAACAGGCACCGGAGTGTGGCGACAAGGGGATTTTCACAGTAACTTCATTGCAGTGTTAATGTAAGCCTACTTGTGACACTGATAAATAAACATAAACACTTCATATTAAAAGCTCTCTTACAGATGGAACAAAACTTCATTCATGCCTTTGTTGTCTCCAGACTTGACTCTGCCAACATACTCCTGGCTGGTCTCCCACATTCTGTAAACTTGAGGTCATCCAAAACTCTGCTGCCCAAGTCTGAACTTGCAACATGACTCATTCCCCTATCACCCTTGCGCTCGTTGACCTATATCGGTTCCCAGTCAAGTGACAGCTTGCCCGCGATTTACCTGTTTTCACTCAAAGTTTTTCTACTTGGGTGAAAACGGGAGTAAATTGCACTGTCGCTGGGAGCTTCTGTCAGGTGGGATTCTCCCAGAATCTGAAATGCTGCCACCCACTCCTCCGACCAGGGAGCACTACCAACCCCTCAGCAAAGAGGGGCACCCACTCCCCACCATGCAAATGATGGGTCACCCACACCATACCCTCAACAAACCACACAGGCATGAGGGTGACCCGACCTGAACCCCTCCCCCCCTCAGACTCCCCCTTTCAGGCTCCCCCTCAGACCGCCCCCCCCCCCCCCCTCAGAGCCCTACTAGGCCCCCTCCCTCATTAGATCCACACACAGACAACCCCCCCCCCCCACAGATCCCCACTCAGCTCCCCTTCCCCCTCAGACCCCCATTCAGTCCCCCCTTTAGGCCATATGCCTTGGCAGTGCCATTGGCGCACTGCCCCCTAGCATTGATAACATGGCCTGGTACTTTGGGCCCTGAGGGTGGTCAGGGATGGACATTCAGTGCCCATGTGCCCTCTGCCACTGCCAGGCTGCAGAGGGAGGAAGAGCTCTTCACTGTACAAGGGCTGGATCTTGACTCTCGCAAAGCCCACAAAATACCAGATGACATCACGGAATGATCACGTAATTGCTCTTTTAAAGTAGCCATGCAACAATACAACAACAACTTAAATATATAGCATCCTTCCCCCTTTACTTCTCAGGTCCACAACAACAAATAACTATAGCATTTATATATATTCATCAGAATATTCAGAATACGGAAGACAATGTCTTATTACACTGTAACACTACAGTCTACAGAAAAGACGATCAGGTGGGCATCTATTCCGCATTGGTTGCCTGCGTGCTTCAGGGATTTGGTTGTTTTTGACTTTAGAAGTACTCTCCTGTTCTTCAGAGGATGTCTCTACCCTTGAGGGCTTAACAGTCTCTTTTGCAGAAGGAAGACTAGTAACAGCAAGGGATTCTTCAGCAATCTCAGTCTCCGCTCATTGACCTGAAGCTGCAGTTACTGTATCTGATGTTATGACAGCGGGTCATTCAGAGATAGTTCTGACACTCACAGTATTGACATATTGATGTGTGTAGCTAATAATTGATCCACATGTTGTCTCCACACTAGCTGATCTTCAGTTTGTATTGTATAGGAGATAGGGCCAGTTTGAGCCAGTACAGTTGGCTCAAACTGGGCGGCATGGTGGCACAAGCTGGTCAGCACAGTGGCACAAACTGGGCAGCACGGTGGCACAAACTGGGCAGCACAGTGGCACAAACTCAGCAGCATTGTGGCACAAACTGGGCAGCACGGTGGCACAGTGGTTAGCACTGCTACCTTACAGCGCCATGGGGCCAGGTTCAATTCCAGCTCACTGTCTCTGTGGAGTTTGCACGTTCTCCCCGTGTTTGCATGGGTTTCCTCCCAGTGCTCCGGTTTCCTCCCACACTCCAAAGATATGCAGGTTAGGCCATGCTAAACTGCCCCTTAGTGCCAGGGGGATTAGCAGGGCAAATACTTGGGGTTACGGGGAGAGGGCCTGGGTGGATTGTGGTCGGTGCAGACTCAATGGGCCAATTGGCCTCCTTCTGCACTGTAAGGATTCTATGATTCTACGATTCAGTTGCAGGAACCCACTTTTCGCTAGTGGTATAGCTGCACGCCAAAATTTGCTCTCCTTGAAACAAGCATCTTTTAAAATTACCTGCTCTTAGGATTTGGGGCCTATTATGTTATATTATTTCGGACATCTCCTGCGGTAAGAGTAGATCAAAGGTAGTTCTCAGCTTCCTCTTCAGTTGTGAAGCTGGAGAACTCTTAGTGGTTACATGTGTGGTATTGTGATATGTCAGTTTATACAGCGATTTGATTATCCCAGGTTCATAGACCTTTCAGTGAATGCTTAAAGGACTGGACAAACATTTCAGCTAATCTATTTGTTGATGGGTGCTGATTTTATGTGTTGGATACCACTCATCTTCAGATAAACTCTTGAGCTGTGAACTCTGGTCCATTTTCACTCACTTGTTCTGGTTTCCCAAATCTGGTGAAAAATCCCATTGAGATTTTTGAGGGTCCATTCCACAGTTGTTGGCTTCATTAGCACAACTTCCGGCCATGACACCACGAAGAAGGGTAAGAAGGGTAGCAAGGATAATCCAGATAATTACAGGCCAGTGAGCCTTACGTCAGTGGTACGGAAATTATTGGAGAGGATTCTTCGAGACAGGATTTACTCCCACTTGGAAATAAATGGACATATTAGTGAGAGGCAACATGGTTTTATGAAGGGGAGGCCCTGTCTCACTAACTTGATCGAGTTTTTGAGGAAATGACAAAGATGATTGATGAGGGTAGGGCAGTGGATGTTGTCTACATGGACTTCAGTAAGGCCTTTGACTAGGTCCCTCATGCAGTCTGGTACAGAAGGTGAAGTCGCATGGGTTCAGAGGTGAGCTGGCAAGGTGGATACAGAACTGGCTCGGTCAAAGAAGACAGAGGGTAGCAGTGGAAGGGTGCGTTTCTGAATGGAGGGCTATGACCAGTGGCGTTCCCCAGGGATCAGTGCTGGGACCTTTGCTGTTTATAATATATATATAAATGATTTGGAGGAAATTGTAACTGGTTTGCTTGGTAAGTTTGCGGACGACAGAAATGTTGGTGGAATTGCGGATAATGATAAGGACCGTCGGAGGATACAGCAGGATATAGATTAGTTGGAGACTTGGGCAGAGAAATGGCAGATGGAGTTTAATCTGGACAAATGTGAGGTAATGCATTTTGGAAGGTCTAATACAGATGGGGAACATACAGTAAATGGCAGAATCCTTAAGAGTATAGATAGACAGAGGGATCTGGGTGTACAGGTACACAGGCCACTGAAACTGGCAACGCAGGTGGAGAAGGTAGTCAAGAAGGCATATGGCATGCTTGCCTTCATCGGCTGGGGCATTGAGTTTAAAAATTGGCAAGTCAAGTTGCAGCTTTATAGAGCCTTAGTTAGGGCACATTTGGAATATAGTGTTCAATTTTGGTCGCCACACTACCAGAAGGATGTGGAGGCTTTGAAGAGGGTACAGAAAAGATTTACCAGGATGTTGCCTGGTATGGAGGCCATTAGCTATGAGGAAAGGTTGGAGAAACTTGGTTTGTTCTCAGTGGAATGACAGAGGTTGAGGGGCGACCAGATAGAAGTCTACAAGATTATGAGGGGCATGGATAGAGTGGATAGTCAGAAGCTTTTCTCCAGGGTGGAAGAGTCAATTACTAGAGGGCATAGGTTTAAGGTGCGAGGGGCAAGGTTTAAAGGAGATGTACGAGTCAAGTGTTTTTACACAGAGGGTGGTGGGTGCCTGGAACTCGCTGTTGGGGGAGGAAGTGGAAGCAGATACGATCGTGATTTTTAAGGGGCATCTTGACAAATACATGAATAGGATGGGAATAGAGGAATATGGTCCCCGGAAGGGTAGGGGGTTTTAGTTCAGACAGGCAACATGGTCGGTGCTGACTTGGAGGGCCGAAGGGCCTGTTCCTGTGAGGTCATTTTCTTTTTCTTTGTTCTTGTTCTTTGAACATGTGTCCTTCGTTTGGACCTGCAAAATCAATGTGTAGACACTGCCAAGGCATTTTAAGCCATTTCCACGGATGCATAGGGACAATGTCGGTGCATTCCTTACCTGTGCACATGACTGGCACAATCCTGCTTTTTCCTCAAACTGGGCATCTAGTCCCAGCCACCAGAAGTAGCTCCTCGCAACTCCTTTCATCTGAACCGTGCCTGGATGTCCTTCATGTAATAGTTCCAATACACTTTGTCGTAAGTTTGGAGGAATTATTACTCTCATTCCCCACAACAGGCATCCACTCTGTACTGTCAACTCAGGTTTTCTGGAAACATATGGCCTTAATTTGAGATGTTTTTCTGCTGTTCTCCCTTTTCACACCATTTCCAGGAATTTCCACATCATGGGATCATTTCTGGTCTGTTGTTGGACTTGAGTTGCAGTTACTAGGGCGGGTTCAATTTGCGAATAATAGAAGATATTGGAACCACTAGTAGGTAATTCTTGACTGGTAGTTAAAGGCAATCATGACAATGCATCAGCATTGGTATGGCTCTCAGACTGATGATACTTTTTTTCATAGGAATGTGCGAATAATAAGAAAGATCATCATTGAACTCTGCTTGCGACAAATGATGGGATATCTTTATGCAGCCCAGAAATAATTGTTAAGGGGCGGTGGTCCATCAGTGATGTGAAGTGACAACCATTGAGGTGTTTGGGAAATTTCCACACTCCAAAGATAATGCTCAGTGCCTCTTTCTCCAACTGGGCCTAATTTGATTCAGGACTTGTCAAGGTGTGTGATGCAAAAGCTATTGGTCTTTCTTCCCCAACTCCCAAAGGGGCATCACAGGCAAATTATAGTGGTAACTTCGGGTTGCAATGTACCAACGCTTCTAACTTCTTTAGGGCTTCTTTAACTGGCATCCTTTTTCACACTCTGGTGTCCATTGCCATGCTTGCTGTGCGCACAACAGATTACGCAATGGTTAAGTAGGGTTGGTAGATTTGAAAGAAATTTATCATAATAATTAATTAATCCTAGGAATCATCTTTGGCCATGGGACCTTCATCTTCTTAGGTGCCTTGTGTGAATCCTTGCTATTGATCGCATGACCTAAATATTGTACGGACGTTTGAAAGAAGTCACATTTATCTTTCCCTACATGAAGGCCATGCACCTGCAGGTGTTTCAATGCAGCTTCTAGGTTGCCTAGGTACTCCTGTTCATTGGTATCAGTGACCAATAGATCAAGGCAACATTGTATCCCATAGTTCATTTAAGATCTGGTCTATGGACCATTGAAATAATGATGTGGAGATGCCGGCGTTGGACTGGGGTAAACACAGTAAGAGTTTTAACAACACCAGGTTAAAGTCCAATAGGTTTATTTGGTAGCAAATGCCATTAGCTTTCGGAGCGCTGCCCCTTCGTCAGATATCCACTCCATCTGACGAAGGGACAGCGCTCCGAAAGCTAATGACATTTGCTACCAAATAAACCTGTTGGACTTTAACCTGGTAGAAGAAACATAGAAACACAGAAAAACTACAGCACAAAACAGGCCCTTTGGCCCCACAAGTTGTGCCGAACATATCCCTACCTTTTAGGCCTACCTATAACCCTCCATCCTATTAAGTCCCATGTACTCATCCAGGAGTCTCTTAAAAGACCCTATTGAGTTTGCCTCCACCACCACTGACGGCAGCCGATTCCACTCGCCCACCACCCTCTGTGTGAAAAACTTTCCCCCAACATTTCCCCTGTACCTATCCCCCAGCACCTTAAACCTATGTCCTCTCGTAGCAGCCATTTCCACCCTGGGAAAAAGCCTCTGAGAGTCCACCCGATCTATGCCTCTCAACATCTTATATACCTCTATTAAGTCTCCTCTCATCCTACGTCTCTCCAAGGAGAAAAGACCGAGCTCCCTCAGCCTATCCTCATAAGGCATGCCACTCAATCCACGCAACATCCTTGTAAATCGTCTCTGCACCCTTTCAATCTTTTCCACATCCATCCTGTAATGAGATGACCAGAACTGAGCACAGTACTCCAAGTGGGGTCTGACGAGGGTCTTATATAGCTGCATCATTATCCCCGGACTCCTAAACTCAATCCCTCGATTGATAAAGGCCAGCACACCATACACCTTCTTAACCACCTCCTCCACCTGCGGGGCCGATTTTAGAGTCCTATGGATCCGGACCCCAAGGTCCTTCTGATCCTCTACAGTACCCAGAGTCTTTCCCTTTATATTGTACTCCTTCATCCCATTTGACCTGCCAAAATGGACCACTACGCATTTATCTGGGTTGAAGTCCATCTGCCACTTCTCCGCCCAGTCTTGCATCCTATCTATGTCACTCTGTAACTTCTGACATCCCTCCAGACTATCCACAACCCCACCAACCTTCGTGTCATCGGCAAACTTACCAATGGTGTTGTGAAAACTCTTACCCCATTGAAATAAAGCAGGATTGAAGTTATTCCAAAAGGTAATCTCTGCTAGACCTGAAAACAAATCCTTAATCATAGAGAATCATAGAATCATAGAATTCCAACAGTACAAAAGGAGGCCATTTGGCCCATCGAGCCTTCACTGACAACAATCCCACCCAGGACCTATCCCCATAATCCCACATATTTACCCTGCTAATCTCTCCGACACCAAGGGGCAATTTAGCATGGCCAATCAACAAAACCACACATCTTTGGACTGTGGGAGGAAACCGGAGCATCTGGAGGAAACCCACGCAGACACAGGAAGAATGTGCAAACTCCACACAGTCACCCGAGGCCAGAATTGAACCCAGGTTCCTAGCACTGTGAGGCAGCAGAGCTAACCACTGTGCCACCCCTGGACAATCAAAGGTGGCAGTTATTGTTCTGCAACCGGATTGATGGTTGTTTTGAAATCTCCGTAAATGCACATATTCCTGTCCTGCTTCATTACAGGCACAATAGGGGTTGCCCAGTCACTAGTGGTAACTGGTTCTAACACTCCAGTGTCTACAAGTCTCATTAGTTCAGGGTACTGTTCTAGCCTTCAGACTTTTAGGCTGGCTATTCAGTTTAATCTTGAGTTCCACCTGAACGTCCTTCATTGAGCCAAGCATCTCTTTGAATACACTGCTGCATTTTTCCAAGATGTTCTGCAGGTCTGCCTTTGGATTGATCTGTCTGTCTACAGCACTCCAATTTAGCTTGATCTTCTCTAGCCAAGACCGATCAAAGAGAGCTGAAAATTTTCCTCAGACAACATGCAGTTCCACGGTTTACCAACTCAATCCCACCTTGACAATGAATTAACCTCTGAGGCACAACTTCTTCAGTAGTTGTCATTAAGACCACTTCTGCTGGCTTCAGTGGAAGCTGCTGTTTATAGGTACATTCAGGAATTAGAGATACGACAGTGCCTGTATTGACTTCCATTCTGATAGGTTGTCCATTCAAATTCAGAACTACCCAGAACCTATGTGACTAACCTTGAACAGATAACGTGTTCAACGTTAGGTCTTCATCAGACTTCTGGACTGTGTCTTCATTATTTTTGTTGTTCTTCTCAGCCATTTTATGAATTGTTTGAGTTGAATTTATTTTATTCTATTTAAATGGCCTAGGTTCTTTTTCTGGACATTCTTTTCAGGGGAAGCTTTGTCCAGCGAACTCTTGCAATATGACCAAGCTTGCATTGGCTGTCTTTGCTCCAGCACTCAGCCTGGTGAATGGTCTGGTTATGCACAGCGATGACATGCCTGTTGCTGGGTAGACTTTATCTGGGCAACTGCCATTTTATGCATCCTATTGCCTGCTCCTAGTTGAGAAGCCTCCCTAGCAGCCAGCACCATCATAATGGCTATCTCCAAAGCTGTTTTCAGATCCAAATTCCATTCAGTTAGTAAGCACTGCTGAATAGCCTCATTCCTCAGCCCGCAAACCAGACTGTCTCTGATTGTATCATCCTGGGATTCACCAAATTCAGAATGTTCCACATTGCGCTTTAGGATCGCAACAAATTGTGCTATATTTTCCTCTTCTAGCTCATGTCTCTCATGGAACCTAAAACACTCCGCAATAATTAATGATGTGGGTGAATAATATTCCTCTAATGTCTCAGTTAATTCCTGATATGTTTTGCCACTGACTTTCTTGGGCTGAACCAGATGACGGAGTAAATTATAGATTTTAGAGTCATAGATTCATAGAGGTTTACAGCATGGAAACAGGCCCTTCAGCCCAACTTGTCCATGCCACCCTTTTTTTTTAAACCCCTAAACTAATCCCAATTGCCTGCATTTGGCCCATATCCCTCTATACCCATCTTACCCATGTAACTGTCCAAATGCTTTTTAAAAGACAAAATTGTACCCGCCTCTGGCAGCTTGTTCCAGACACTCACCATCCTCTGTGAAGAAATTGCCCCTCTGGACACTTTTGTATCTCTCCCCTCTCACCTTACACCTATGCCCTCTAGTTTTAGACTCCCCTACCTTTGGGAAAAGATATTGATTATCTAGCTGATCTGTGCCCCTCATTATTTTATAGACCTCTATAAGATCACCCCTCAGCCTCCTACGCTCCAGAGAAAAAAGTCCCAGTCTATCCAGCCTCTCCTTATAACTCAAACCAGCAAGTCCCGGTAGCATCCCAGTAAATCTTTTCTGCACTCTTTTCAGTTTAATAGTATCCTTTCTATAATAGGGTGACCAGAACTGTACACAGTATTCCAAGTGTGGCCTTACCAATGTCTTGTACAACTTCAACAAGACGTCCCAACTCCTATATTCAATGTTCTGACCGATAAAACCAAGCATGCTGAATGCCTTCTTCACCACTCTGTCCACCTGTGACTCCACTTTCAAGGAGCTATGAACATGCACCCCTAGATCTCTTTGTTCTGTAACTCTCTCCAACGCCCTACCATTAACTGAGTAAGTCCTGCCCTGCCAATTACTGCCAATAGTGCTAAGAAAAGTTGGAACTATAAGGTCCTCTGGAATCTTTTTTGCTTAAACATAATACAGGAATTGCTTAAGAATTCCAGTTTTCTGTTTCTTCATCAAATGGGTCAATGGAGCCAAACTGACCCTGGATAACAAGGACACCTATGTCAGACTCATACTTATTGACTACAGCTCAGCCTTCAACACTATTATTCCCATGAAACTCATCTCCAAACTCCGTGGCCTGGGCCTCCGCACCTCCCTCTGAGACTAGATCCTGAACTTCCTAACTCACAGACCACAATCAGTAAGGATAGGCAACAACACCTCCTCCACAATCATCCTCAACACCGGTGCCCCACAAGGCTGTGTTCTCAGCCCCCTACTATACTCCTTATACACCTATGACTGTGCTGCCAAATTCCCCTCCAATTCGATTTTCAAGTTTGCTGACGACACCACCGTAGGGGATCGGATCTCAAACAATAACGAGACAGAGTACAGAAATGAGATAGAGAATCTGGTGAACTGCTGTGGCAACAATAATCTCTCCCTCAATGTCAACAAAATGAAGGAGATTGTCATCGACTTCAGGAAGCAGAAAGGAAAACATGCCCCTGTCTACATCAATGAGGGCGAAATAGAAAGGGTCGAGAGCTTCAAGTTTTTAGGTGTCCAGATCATCAACAATCTGTCCTAGTCCCCCCCATGCCAACACTATGGTTAAGAAAGCCCACCAATGCCTCTACTTTCTCAGAAGCCTAAGGAAATTTGGCATGTCTGCTACAACTCTCACCAACTTTTACAGATGCTCCATAGAAAGCATTCTTTCTGGTTGTATCACAGCTTGGTACGGCTCCAGCTCTGCCCAAGACTGCAAGGAACTTCAAAAGGTCGTGAATGTAGCCTAATCCATCACGCAAACCAGCCTCCCACTTATTGACTCTGTCTACACTTACCACTGCTTCAGCAAAGCAGCCAGCATAATTAAGGACCCCAGGCATCCCAGACATTCTCTCTTCCACCTTCTTCCTTCGGGAAAAAGATACATCTTTCGGACCATGGGAGGAAACTGGAGCACCCGGAGGAAACCTACGCAGACACAGGAAAAACGTGCAGACTCCGCACAGACGGTGTCCCAAGCCAAGTCTGCAAGTTCTCCCCGTGTCTGCATGGGTTTCCTCCGGGTGCTCCCTAAGTGTACCCAAACAGGCGCCAGAATGTGGCGACTGGGGGATTTTCATAGTAACTTCATTGCAGTGTTAATGTAAGCCTACTTGTGACTGATAAATAAACATTACTTTAAGCCGAGAATCGAACCCAGGTCCCTTGCGCTGTGAGGCAGCAGTGCTAACCACTGTGCCACGGCTGGAAAATCATGGCCACTAACTTTGTGTGCTGATGAGACCACCGTAGCTTCAAATGGATTTAGTCATCTGTGTTAATCTTAAAACCTGTGTGCGTTGGTTAAGAGAAGGGAGAAGTGGTGTAGTATTGTATTATAATCCATTTCTCATGATTAATAAATGTTTTTTTTCTTGTTGTTAAAACTGTGACTTTGTTCTTCCACATGTCTTTGTTCTTCCACATTTGATTAAAAAAATAAAAGTCACGGTCTTTTGAGCAAGGCTTCCATTCTGGGATCTACCATACAGTTATAACATCAACCGTGATAGTAACACAAGAAAGCCCAGCTTCAACCTCCGACCTGCTTTGAGTTATCTCATCTCATTCTGGGGGTTGTAGAGGTCTAACAATTGGACTCATCAACTCCTGGGTTAAAGAGAGGAAAATGGTCCAGGTTTCCAATTCTCAAACACAATTGAGTTTTGTCCTATCAGAGGTGCATGGTGTAATTGTTGGTCAGTTAAAACAGCATTCAGCTGAATAACGTCATGACACAATGTATAAAGTCACAGATGAATAATGAGTACCTGAATGAGATACGGTGAAACTGAGAGTGGTAAATAGTTGACATCAACAGATAGACAAAAGGGACAGGAGAAGAATTTTTTAATTTATTTTTATCACAAGTAGGCTTATATCAACACTTCAATGAAGTAACTGTGAAAATCCTCTAGTCGCCACACTCCGGTGCCTGTTCGGGTACACCGAGGGAGAATTTAGCATGGACAATGCACCTAACGTCTTTCGAACTGTGGAAGGAAACCGGAGCACCCGGAGGAAACCCACGCAGACACGGGGAGAGCGTGCAGACTCCGCACAGTGACCCAAGCTGGGAATTGAACCCGGGTCCCTGGCGCTGTGAGGCAGCAGTGTTAACCCCTGTGCCACCGTGATGCCAGGAAACAGGAACAATAAAAAATATTTCTGATGCAGATTCTCCTCTCAGTCTCTCCTCAAATTGATAGAAGATGTTCCAATCAACGCTAGTTAGCATTTTGTAATTGGAGGAGCTAAATAATGATCTGATTGTGACGGTTTGATAAGAATAGAAATGATCTGGAACCTCCTGGGATTGGAAAAGTTAGATCAACACCCTAAACTTTCCACATAGTTTTATTCAGTTGTAAGATTCAGCAAGATTCTTCAATGAATCAGGACAACAAAAATTGGAAAGAAGTAAATTGGACAACAAACAGCGTCAACTTGTATTTAAATAGCGCTATTAAGATAGTAAAACATCCCAAGCACTTCACAAGAGTGTTTGTCCAACAAATTTTGACACTCAGCCATATAAGGAGATATTAGGAGAGGTGACCAAAAGCTTGGTCAAAGAGGTAGGTTTTAAAGAAGGAAAGACTTTTATTTATATGGCACATCTCACAATCACATCCCAAAGCGCTTTACAGACAATTGAGTACTTTTGAAGCCTAGTCACTGTTGCAATTTAGGAAATGTGGAAGCCAATTCACACAAAGCAAGCTCCCACTTGCGATGATGGTCAAATATTCTATTCCTCTTATGCTGATTTCGGGCTAAATATTGGCCAGGAACCTGCCAATACCTCTCCAGCTCGTCTTTACAATAGAGCCTTGTGATCTTTTACATTCTACCGCAGCATTCCCTCAGCACCGCACCAGAGCATAAGCCTTGACCTCTTTGTGCTTAAGTCCTGGAGTGAGACTTGATTCCACAACTTCCTGATTCAGAGGTGCAAACAGCTGAGCCACATGGAGAACATTAAAGGACAAAAGAGAAATAAAAAGGTAGGGATGAAATTCCAGAAGTTAGGCAGCTGAAGATGTGGTTGTCAATGATGGGGCAAAGTAAACACCACTTTTACATTCACTATATTTTAATGTCCAGCACGATAGCACAGTGGTTAGCGCTGCTGCTTCACAGCTCCAGGGTCCCGGGTTCGATTCCCGGCTCGGGTCACTGTCTGTGTGGAGTTTGCACATTCTCCTCGTGTCTGCGTGGGTTTCCTCCGGGTGCTCCGGTTTCCTCCCACATCCAAAGATGTGCGGGTTAGGTTGATTGGCCAGGTTAAAAATTGCCCCTTAGAATCCTGGGATGCGTAGGTTAGAGGGATTAGCGGGTAAATATGTGGGGGTAGGGCCTGGGTGGGATTGTGGTCGGTGCAGACTCGATGGGCCGAATGGCCTCCTTCTGCACTGTAGGGTTTCTATGAAAGCGTGACACTGCAGATGGAGTTAGGATGATACCACAATCCTGCTCATCTCACTTTGTCGATGTAAGGGGATAGAATAAGCTTTCTCTTCTCTTTCTCTGCTCTGCAGTGACTCTCCGACAGAGCATCTTAACCAGGCCCATCCCCCGCCCTATTCCTGTAACCCCACACATTTACTCCGATAATCCCCATAACCTACACATCTTTGGACACTAAGGGGCGATTTAGCATGGCCAATCCACCTAACCTGCACATCTTTGGAGTGTGGGAAGAAGCCAGAGCACCCAGAAGAAACCCATGCAGACACGGGGAGAATGTGCAAACTCCACACAGACACCCAAGGACAGAATCGAACCTGGGTCCCTGGCGCTGTCAGGCAGCAGTTGTAACCACTGTGCCACCCTATTTTACATGTATTTTACCCAACATCTGCTCCGTCACTTTGGATCACATCTCTTTGTTTTGTCTCCATACAGGCCAAACCTGCTCACAACAAGCGAGAGCGAGCCCAGACTGGGTGAGAGACAGCAAAGATCAACGACTTCAGTGAGTTCTAGGAGGCTGCTGCAGAGCTCACCGGCAAGGATGGGGATCACTCCTGTGGCAACACAAAGTTTGGACTCTCGCAACAAAGTCTTACAGGTCGCTGCTCCATCACTGCATCCAATTCTGCAAATGACACAGTGCAGTGTACTCAGAGTTTGCTTCAGTTCATCCACCAAAGTTGTCATTTTGTATTTTTTAGGTACCAGTAGACTGCAGCCAGCTAGTCAGCCCAACAGCTCTCTGAGCCCCCGCAGCATATCTGAGGATGAGGGGGCTCGGGAAGAACCATCACAGTGCTCACCTGCACCCTCCAATAGCGCAGACACACACCTCGGTGAGGTGTAATTTGGGCGGCACGGTGGCACAGTGGTTAGCACTGCTGCTTCACAGCTCCAGGGACCTGGGTTCGATTCCCGGCTTGGGTCACTGTCTGTGTGGAGTTTGCACATTCTCCCCGTGTCTGCGTGGGTTTCCTCCGGGTGCTCCGGTTTCCTCCCACAGTCCAAAGATGTGCGGGTTAGGTTGTTTGGCCATGCTAAAAATTGCCCTTAAATGTGTAGGTTAGAGGGATTAGTGGGTAAATCTGTGGAGATATGGGGGTGGGGCCTGGGTGGGATTGTGGTCGGTGCAGACTCGATGGGTCGAATGGCCTCTTTCTGTACTGTAGGGTTTCTATGATTTCTATGTTTCTATGATTTCAAGGTTAGACTTGGGTTCACTTTCCAGGGAACAGCTCACTGATGCATCCCCACAGCAGTTGGAGGCAGGGACATCCCGGGTCTCTGGCACTCAGAGGGCTGCAGGAGGCCAGGCACCACTCAGTCCCAGGCAGATGGATCTTTGGAAGTGGCTGGAAACGCAAAGGGAGGCAGCACATTGGACTGTCACTCAACAGACTGGAGCACACGATGGAGGAGTCCACCCGCATTCTGTCTGATGTCGTGACTCCATCATGCCAGTGCCTCAAGGTCACAGTAGGAAGGTTCGTAACCACCATGGAGTCCGTGGTCCAGCAGGTCTTGCCGGATTTGTGCTCGGCTCTGCACTCCATGGCCACACACTTTGATGGGCACCATCAGGATGTAGACCAAGTGGGGGCAAGGTGCCCTAACCTCCCTCCAGGTGCCCATCTACTGCAGGAATTATGCCAGGGCCCTCTGGTACCCAGGAGTCTGCATTCAGGAGATGCAATGGGTGTGCAGCTGCTCAGAGTCCCCTCTGCCTGTGTCCACACCAACATCAGCAGCACATGCCACCTAGGGTGCTGCTACCCCTTTTGAGACTGGGGGCCCTCCAGGGGCTCGAGCCACAGGACATCCACCAAGGTCATCACAGGCATCAGGATGTACCAGTCAGCAGGCTGCCTCCACCCCTGCTGTGGAAGTCGGTGATGTGCCAAGGCATAGTGGCAGGGTTAGGAAAGTTAAAAAGTTTTAATGTCACCTCAGAGTCATGGGTGCTCTATCACTGGGAATAACCTGCATTTTCTGATAACCATCCCATGGGTATGGGAATGCAATGGTCAGGTGAAAACATTTTGGTTTGGGTCTTTGCAATCGTCTTATTCTGAGGTTCAACCTTTCTCACACTTGGGGTATCCCCTTTGAAAATTAACATTTGTGTCATGCCAGCTTCATGCAACATGTTATCATTGGTCACTACAACAGATCCAATGTCATCATTGGTTACATTCTAACAGATTCCCTTTTCTTTTCAAAATAATTTAAGACAACCATCCTCTGCTACCAATGTCAATCCAGCAGAAGGACCTCTTCAGTTGTAGGCAATAAAATGAAACAAAACTTCCTCCAACTTATAAATCAAAGAAAAAGGTTTCATAAAAAAACATCATTACTCCAACTTGAGGCCTCATCCTGGGCCATTCCAAGCTCCAACAAACTCCAGCAGCTTCTTATTTATACTGAGTCAGCTGACCACCACATCATTTTGTCATTGGTTACATAGTTTACTGGGTCAGCTGACCCTTACAGCATGTTATCATTGGTCATTGCAACAGATCCAATGTTGTCACTGGTTACATTCTAACACGGAGAATCCCCCCAGTATCCTTAACTTTACCCAGTTCCAAACACCTTTATTTCACTACCTTCAGAGCCAGCTGTCCCCAAACGACATCTTATAGGTTTTTAAAATCTATAAACAAAATCCAGTAATGGTTACCACACCAGACAGTTACATCGTTTTGGGGTTGCATTTGTCGCAGGACAAAAAAACTGTTTTTTCAATGTTATAATGTAACCAATGATAACATACTGTGAGGGTGAGCTGACCAGCTGACCTGGTAGACAATGTAACCAATTCTCGGCCTTTTGGCTAAGATCAAGTGTAGTATGGTCGGCAGCCCATAGTCGGCAGCACTTGGTCGAGGTCATTAGGTTACGCTGAGACTTCATATGTTTCATATGAAGCAATTTTTAAAAGCGGCATCTCGGCCTTTTGGCTAAGATGCAAATGAGCTCAAGTCTTGGAGGAGGAACCTCCCCCTTCTCCAATCAGCTTGGCTCATGTAGATCAGGCCCAGGACAGGGTGGTTTGGTCGCTCGCCCTGTCTTGTCAGCCTGGATCGGAAATGTCTCAACTTGTTGAGACTCTGAATTGGATTTGATTTGATTGAATTGGAAAAGTATATAAAAAAAACAATGTAACCAATGGCAAAATGATGTGATGGTCAGCTGACCCGGTATAAATAGAAAGCAGATGGGGATTGTGGGGTGCTTGTGTGGTCTGAGTTTTGGTGTAATGAAGTTTCTTTATTAAACCCTTTTCTTTGATTTACTTTGCGAAGTTAGTTTTTTTATTGCTCGCAATTTAAGATCCTTACTGCCGGATAAACATTCAAGGCAGGCTTTCTTCACAGGCTGCCTTGAAGCAGCTCCTATTTTTAAATAGTTTTTAAAATTTAATTTCCTTAGGCAGTCCCTCGGGATGGAGGATGACTTGCTCCCATACTAAAAAGTGAGTTCTCAGGTGTCTGAGGGAGTCCAAATGCGTGATCTACACTCTCTGTCACAGGTAAGTTAAAGTTTATTTATTAGTGTCACAAGTAGTTTGCTGAGAGTTAAAAACAGCTATTCCTACTGTGGGCTGGCATCTCAAACCAGTTACTCTTGCATAGGTCAAGTTGCTTCAGCTATACAAGTATTTTCCCCTTTGACCTTCCCTTATCTGAACTAACATCTTCAGAACTCAAACTTAATTAGTTTAATTTTGTGAATTGACCTTTTAGAATGTAAATACAAAGTTTAGACTTTGAACCTCTGACACTTTATTCAAACACTTTTTGTTCTATTCCCCATTATTACCAGCTTATCTTAGGTAAATACCTGTTTGCTGTGTTCCAAGGCTCATCGACATATAAAAAGCATTAGTTCCATTCCCCGAGTCAAACTGCCTTGAAGCAGCTCCTATTTTTAAACAGTTTTTAAAATTTAATTTCCTTAGGCAGTCCCTCGGGATGGAGGATGACTTGCTCCCACACTAAAAAGTGAGTTCTCAAGTATCTGAGGAGTCCAAATGCGTGATCTACACTCTCTGTCACAGGTAAGTTAAAGTTTATTTATTAGTGTCACAAGGAGGCTTACATTAACACTGCAATGAAGTTACTGTGAAAGTTCCCCTAGTCGTCACACTCCGGCGCCTGTTCGGGTACACTGAGGGAGAATTTAGCCTGGTCAATTTGATTTGATTTATTATTGTCACATGTACTAACATACAGTGAAAAGTATCATTTCTTGCACGCTATACAGACAAAGCATACCATTCATAGAGAAGGAAATGAGAGAGTGCAGAAGATAGTGTTACAGTCAATGCACCCTAACCAGCACATCTTTCGGGCTGTGGGAAGAAACCAGAGCACCCGGAGAAAAGCCACGCAGACACGGGGAGTATGTGCTGACTCCACACAGCGAGTGACCCAAACCAGGAATCGAACCCAGGACCCCGGCGCTGTGAGGCAGCAGTGCTTGCCACTGTGTTACCCTTGTTCAATGCAGATGGTGGGTGGAGTGCCCAGGTTGCCATGCGCTGCTGTCACTGTCGACGCTTAGCTTCAGCTTTCTCTCGGCGATGAGACGCAAGATGCTCAGCTCCTTCCCAGATGCTTTCACTCCATTTCAGGCAGTCTTGGACCAGGGACTTCCAAGTATCGTGGGGATGGTGCACTTTTTCAAGGAAGCTTTGTGGGTGTCCTTGTAGCATTTTCCTTGCCCTCCTGGGGCTCGCTTGCTGTGCTGAAATTCTGAGTCTCATGTCAAGTAAGCAGACGAAGTAGCCCACGCAATGGAAATACTCGAACGTGGTGCATGTTTCGATGCTGGGAATGTCAGCCTGAGTGAGAACACTGATATTGATGCGCCTACCTGGCCAACAGATTTGCAGGATCTTGCGGAGGCTTCACTGGTCTTTCTTCTCCTGCTGTATATAGGTCACATCTCTGAGCCTTATAGGAGGGTGGGTACAACTACTGCTCTGTAGACCATGAGCTTGGTGCCAGGTCTGAGGTCCTGGTATTCAGACACTCTCTTCCTCAGGCAACTGAAGGCTGTGTGAGCACACTGAAGGTGGGGTTGAACCTCATTGTTGGTAATAGGCTCTCAAGATAAGGAAAGTGGCCCACATTGCTTAAGGATTCATGGTGAATTTTGATAACCATGCTCCAGCTTGGCGGGTTGGTAGATGTGTTCGGGGTGTTTAATGCAAGGCCCATGCTCTCACACGCCTCAATGAAGGTGCTGACAATGGCTTGGAGCGCGGCCTCTGAGTGTGCGCAGAGGCGAGCATCGTCTGCATACAGCAGTTCAGTGATAGAGGATGGGATGATCTTGGATTTGGCCGGCAGGTAGCAAAGGTTGATCAGATTCCAATTTGTTCTGTGGTTTAGCTGCCCTCCTCGGGAGCTTGCTGAGAGCGAAATGAAGCATTGCAGGAAAAATATATAACCAACAGAACACATTGTATTTCCCTGATATTTTCATGTCAACATGATTTTTCCTAACATAGCGCTGGACTTGTCCTCTCAGCAGTGGGTTAGCTATTCCCTCAGAAGTCACAAAATAGTTTGGAGGGCCAGAGGAGATGTCTCCTGATGATAGGCCTTAGTTTTACTCCTCTTGGAACATTCCAGCTATGAGACTATCACAGGTATGCCTCCCACATCTCCCCTCCTCCATGGTGTCCTCATTTTCCGAGGAGAGCTCCTCCTCTTCCTCCAGTTCACTCTCTGCTGGGCCTCAGCTCTCTGTATAGCCAGATTGTGAAGGGCACGGCAAACTATGATTGTGCGGAAAACCCTCTCCGGTGAATATTGTCGAGAGCCCCCTGAGTGGTCCAGGCATCTGATTCGCATTGTCAGAAGTCCTGTGGTCTGCTCTATGAGGCAGTGTGTGATGGTGTGAGCAGTATTGCACCGTTCCTCAGCTCGAGTCTGAGGGCGCCACACTGGAGTCATCAGCCTGTGTTTCAGTAGATAGCCCTTATGCCCCAGCAGCCCTCCCTGCAGACATTCCAGCCCCTTGAAAATCACAGGCAGCTGGGAATGACTCAGGATGTAGGAATGATGGCAAATCCCAGGATATTGTGCACAGACATGAAGTATGTGCTTTCCATGGCCATACACCATCTGTCACATTGATGGGCTGGAAGCCCTTGTGGGTGATGAACATTAAGGGCTGCTGCCAGGGAGTCCGTGTCGCCACATGGGTGCAGAGTATTGCTCCCTGCATCCTTGGGAATTCCGAGATAGCTGCAATGCCCGTGAATCTCTGAGCCCTATCCTGGTCCAGAACAGAGTTCACAGAATGATGGGCACTCCTGTAAAGGGCATTCGTCACCTCCTGAATGCAGCGATTGACAGTTGCTGCCTGTTAAATGCCGCTCAGGAACCCAATTGCTCCCTGGGAAGATACAGAGGCAAAGAGGTTGAATGCTGCCATCACCCTCAAGGACATTAGCAGGTGGGAGCCTCCAAACCCATGTGGAATCAGGTCTTCTCCAAGGAAGTGGCATATGTAGCACATCAGATCTCTGGACACTCGCAGCCTTGCCTTGCACTGCCTGTGCCAGTAGGAGACTCGTGGACAATAGAGCCTCGGTGTGGCTAGTCATCGCCACTGTCTGGGTCTCTGCTCCTCAGCCTCCTGTTGATGCTCAGGCCATGCCCCCAGGCAGTGCCTCCCGCTTCACACACCAACGCTTTTTCCTCCTTCGCTTCCTGCATTGAATGAGGATTCTGAGAAAAGTTCCCTGGATCACTGGATCCATTCTCACTTTTGCCTCCTCTCTGAAAAGATACATTGAAGACCAGGGTGGTTAAAGTGTGCTGAAGGAAAAGGTGTGAAAGAGAGACGTAGGGGCAACATGAGGCAGCTAAGCTTTGGCAGCTTAGATTGCATTGTTCCTCATTCTCCCTTACTCCTGAGGCTCTGGTACACACATAGAAGTAAGCAGCATTCCATTCCACAGGTCTGACATTTGCAGCGCCTTGTGGGGGGGTGAGAACTTGTGAATGTTATCATTGAACCAATGTGGCTCTGAACTCCACTCTTTCGACTTGGTATAAATATAAGCTTTCAGTTGCTCATGATATTTGAGTGGAATCCATTTGCTCATTGATGAATTGTTAACTCATGACTCCCCCTCATTGATGGGGTGGCAGAATTGATGCAGCTATGCCCCCTTCACTATAGCCTTCACTCGCCAAGACTGCATTCCTGCCGTCCACTATGTAGCTTTTCAAACTTTGAGGTGAGCCCATTAAGTTGCACCGATCCCTTTCAAAGCACAAAATTAGAAATCTGACTTGCTCTTTCTACCTGGGTAACAGGCTCTGAGTCCGATATAATTGTCCTGCTCACTGTAGCAGCACCAACTAATGATTATGTGCCCCAAGAAGCAGCCCTGAGCCCAGCCTCGCAATCCTCCCACACTTCATCATACCCACACCCAGGCAGAACCGAACTTACTTTTGATTTTAGAAGATGCCATTTTACCTCTGTGTTGAGATGGTGGTACTACACTTGTATTACAGGAAGGAGTTCAACCCTCTTTTCCCACTCCCCACCCCCACCCCCCTAAAATAGGATGCATTATTAGAGGGAGAAGTTGGAAAGTATTGTTTCTTGCGCGCTATACAGACAAAGCATACTATTCATTGAGTACATAAGGGAGAAGGGAAGGAGAGGGTGCAGAGTATAGTGTTACAGTCATCGCTAGAGAAAAATCAGCTGCAGCGCCGGCCATCGATCCCACGTGGCCGGCCGTTCCGAGTCACCTCCGGGTCAGAAGTCTTCGACAAATCTGTAACAGATTGAAATAGGACATTATTAGAGAGTTTAAAAGAGTTAGAATACAGTTTTAAAAGCATAGAACGAGAATAAAAGAATTAGAGGGTATGCCGGGGACAGCTCGTAAGAAGTTGCCTCACTCCAGCGCATGTCTCCGATTTACCTTGTGCCTCATGATGTTAGGTAGAGATGCCACCGTCTCCCTCTAATGATGGATCCTATTGTGGTGGTGGTGAACATTGCCATACTCCCCTGTCCCCATGAAGCGCTCATGCCACATGTGGACCTGTACCCACCCCATCTGGAGGCTGTATGCACCTTCATTTACAAGGGTCTCCTCCTCCGAGCCAAAGGAGCTTCACAGTGCTGCTCAGATAGACACTGGTATGCGGGACTGGGTTGGAAGGAGACCCCTATATTCCCCAGCTCAGGTACAGTACTGAACTGAGACAGTGACACAGGAGGGTCCACAGGTCCAGCAACACAGCTGTCCATGAAGATCAGCTTAGCATGGAGATGGAGGGCAGAAGCCAGCCTGCCCTGGCAGAGTGGTGGATAGTGCATCAGGAGCAGCGCAGCAGTGTGGCAGGTAGGCTTTGTATAGTGCTCACCTCGAAGTCTCTTGTGGACCGCTTTGTGCACAGCACTCTTTGTCAATCAGGTTTTAGATCGACCTAATTCCCTGCTGGCATGATGCAAGATTGAAAGGCCTGATGGGATGTCCATGGGATGCTGTTCTAATACATATTCATGAGTTAGAAACATAGAAAATAGGAGCAGGAGGAGGCCATTTGGCCCATTCCAACCATCCGCCATTCATTATGATCATGGCTTATCATCCAACTCAATAGCCTGAACCCACCTTCGCCCCATCTCCTTTGATCCCCTTCGCCTCTAGTGTTATATCTATTCATGTAAATGAATGCAAATGGCCTTCACACCACCAGCCAGCAGGAAGACCGACTTGCCATTAACCTGCCAATGGAAGAATTGCAATGTGATTTTACACTGGGGGTTTCTGAATTTTTGGTTCTGCTAGATTCTCCTCTCCCGCCAGCCACCAAACATGCCTCGGGTGGAATAGGAGAGTTGCACCCATAGTCTGGCTTCAAGGAGAACATGCTGTCTTTAGGGTCTTGCAGAGTTTTGAGCAGTCCGGCAATCTGTTCTCCAGGAACCAACTCATCCCCCCCCCCCCCCCCCCCCCCCGCCGCCGTGCCCCGCGCCCCCCCCCACTCCACTCCACTGCCACTCGCCAGTACCCTTGCAGTTGCCTGTCAGCCACCCAGTCCAAAGTACTGCTACCCAATGCTGAGGTGGTGCAGCCAGAATTCAGGCCCCTAACCAGAGGTCATCCTACAAGGAACTCTGCAGTCTCCCGCAGGTTAGGCCACTGACAGAAAGCAAAGAGGTGAACAGTTGAACGTTGTACGTATTACTAGAAGGGTTCTTGGATAAAGTTATTATGGAACAGTTTGTCTATGGTGGATTTTAGGTCAGCATTTTGACTATGCACCCAAAGTCCCCCTGACTGAGGTGGCACGGTAGCACAGTGGTTAGCACTGCTGCTTCACAGCTCCAGGGTCCCGGGTTCGATTCCTGGCTCAGGTCACTGTCTGTGTGGAGTTTGCACATTCTCCTCGTGTCTGCGTGGGTTTCCTCCGGGTGCTCCGGTTTCCTCCCACAGTCCAAAGATGTGCGGGTTAGGTTGATTGACCAGGTTAAAAATTGCCCCTTAGAGTCCTGAGATGTGTAGGTTAGTGGGATTAGCGGGTAAATATGTGGGGGTAGGGCCTGGGTGGGATTGTGGCCGGTGCAGACTCGATGGGCCGAATGGCCTCCTTCTGCACTGTAGGGTTTCTATGATTTCTATGACTGAGAACAGGTTTTCTGCTCAGAGACATTCAAAATCCACTCAAGAGGTCCAGCAACACATTCCTCTGTCTGAAAGAGCTGGCAGCACGGTAGCACAGTGGTTAGCACTGCTGCCTCTCAGCGCCAGGGACCCGGGTTCGATTCCCGGCTTGGGTCACTGTCTGCGTGGAGTCTGCATGTTCTCACTGTGTCTGCATGGGTTTCCTCTGGGTGCTCCGGTTTCCTCCCAGTCAGAAAGACGAGCTGGTTAGGTGCATTGGCCATGCTAAATTCTCCCTCAGTGTACCCAAACAGGCGTCGGAGTGTGGCGACTAGGGGAATTTCACAGTAACTTCATTGCAGTGTTAATGTAAGCCTACTTGTGACTAATAATAAATAAACTTAAAGAACTTGTGTGAACTCCTCCAAAAACACTTTTATTAACTATAGCAAAATTCAAAAACATTGCACCTGAAAGTTAAGGGATTATTCCTTTAAATAGCGCTGGTTGAAGTGGGTTAGCGGGGGGGGGGGGGGGTGTCCCCTTGTGCATGTTCAGTTGTGTATGTTTCAGAGATAGTGTCAACATGACCAGCATCAGACACTCCAGGCTCATCACGAGTTCAGTGACAGGCACTTTTCTAAACATTGAGCTGGGGTCTTTCCTGGCCAGATAGATCCTCCTGCTGTTGCTAGGCAACAGACAGCCCAGGACTTGCCCCTTAATAAGGTGGCCCTTAAGATCGGTGCTGTCATTCACGATTGCTGTTAAGGTTGCTGGACAGTGGATGATATCGCCACCAGGTGGCCTCACATCTCCTGGTAAAAGGCACAGCCTCTCAAAGGAACATTTGACAAATTGTAAACCGTGCTGTGTACTTCAGCAGAAAAATAACACAGGGAGGAAACCGCAAAGGCGTCAAAGACAGATTTTCTAGAATGCTTTGTAGGTATTGTGCTGGTTTAACCAAGGAAGCAGGCTGGTTTACCACAGGAAATACTGTGGTTTCTGCTATCAAGGTGCAATATCTTTCTGATTTCTATATTTCAGCTCCCCACGCGCACCGTAATAACAGTTTCTATGGACCATAACCGATTAGCTTTTCCAAGTGGATTATGGGCATGAACCTGATGACATCGCCGGAGAGAGGCGGGGAAGGTCTGAAATCGAGTTCTCGCCGGCGAGAATTGTGACTTCCAAATCTTGAATCCCTGCCAGCAACCTCGCAGACAACAAACATGGGCTCAAGATAATGCCCAACATCTTTTATCTTGCACACAATGCTTACGGTGCTCCTTGAAAGAGCTGGCAGAGACTCAATGGGCCAAATGGCCTCCTGTTGTGCTGGACTATTCTATGATTCTATGTACATTTGGCCATGTCTTAAACAAGGTGTTGTGTGTCTCGTGCCAGGCGCACTAATGCAGTTCTTGCAATCTGCACAAAGACTTCAGACTTCAGACTTCAGCACATAGGACAATTCTATTCTTGAGTCTATTTATCATCAACTCCAGCAACTTCAGCCTATCCGCTGCTACCTTAGCTGTTATGGACATATTGCTACATAGGATCAAAATGAACCTTGCCCTCTGAAATAGCAATCCTAATTCTTTGTAAATAAGAAACGTCAAAAACCAAATTTCAGGAATATCAACCACTAAATGACAACTACTGGAGATACACTGTTTACATAGAAACTAGAAGCAGGAGGAGGCCATTCGGCCCTTCGAGCCTGCTCTGCCATTCATCTTGATCATGGCTGATCATTGAATTCAATATCCTGATCCCCTCCCTTCCTCCCATATCCCTTGATCCCTTTAGCCCAAGGAGCTATATCTAATATCTTCTTGAAATCAGATGTTTTGGCTTCAACTACATTCTGTGGTAATGAATTCCACACATTCGCCACCCTCTGGATGAAGAAATTTCTCCTCACGTCAGTTCTAAAAGGTTTACCCCTTATCCTCAAACTGTGACCCCTAGTTTTAGACTCCCCCACCATTGGGAACATTCTTTCTGAATCTACCCTGTCTAGCCCTGTTAGAATTTTATAAGTTTCTATTAGATCCTCTCTCACTCTTCTAAAGTCCAGTGAGTATAAACCTAACCAACTTAGTCTCTCCTCATATGACAGACCTGCCATCCCAGGAATCAGTCTGGTAAACTTTCTCTGTACTCCCTCTATAGCAAGGACACCCTTCCTCAGATAAAGACGTCAAAACTGCACACAATACTCCAGGTGTGGCCTCACCAACGGCCCTGTACAATTGCAGCAGAACATCCCTATCCCGATATTCAAATCCTCTTGGTATGAAGGCCAACATACCATTTGCCTTCTTTACCGCCTGCTTTATCTGTGCGCTTATTTTCAGTGACTGATGCACGAGGATGCCAAGGTCTCATTGAGTATCCGCCTCTCTCAATTTACACTCATTCAAGTAATAATCTGTCTTTCTATTCTTGCTACCAAAGTTGATAACCTCACATTTGTCCACATTATACTGCATCTGCCATGCAGATTCCCACACACTCAGCCTGTCCAAATCACGCTGAAGCATCGCTGCATCCACCTCACAGCACACCCTCCCACCCAACTTTGTATCATCTGCAAATCTGGGGATAATACATGTTTGTAAGGTATTATCCACAAAGTTCCAGTCAATATTTACATTTCAATAAATTTGCTTGTGGTGTACAATCACAAAAAAGAGCAGTATTATGATGGCTTTTATCAGATAAATAGTTGGATGTGGAATGGGCCCCGCTGATACACACACAGACTGTAAGGATTACTGGTTTGGGCTGATTGAGCTGGGCTCAACTAGCAGCCAGTGGAGGTTACTAGACTCAGTATCCATGAGCTGAGGCTGGGATGGGGAAACAGTTCTCACTTCTGGAAGGCACGCAAATGGGATGCCACCTCAGAGCTCTGCAATTTCTCATGATTTAAATAATAAGGTTTTTTTTTAAATCTTCCTGCCAAAATGGGACAATTCCACATTTGCCCACATTATACTATGTTTGCCAGATTTCTGCCCACTCACTTAACCTATCTATGTCCTTTTTTAGCCCCCTTACATCCCTTTCAGGATTTTATTTTCTACCTATCTTTGTGTCATCAGCAAATTTAGCAACCATACCTTGAGTTCCTTCATCCAAATCATCTCCTCATCTCTAATTGGGGGCGACACCTTATTTCGAAACAGTGACCCCGAGTTCAAGATTCTTCCACAGGAGGAAAAATGCTCTCCACACCCACCCTGTCAAGACCCCTTGGGATCTTATATGTTTCAATCAAGTCACCTCTTACTCTTCTAAATTCCAGCAGATACAAGCCTAGCCTATCCAACCTTTCCTCAGAAGACAACATGCCCATTCTCAGTATCAGTCTGGTATACATTCTCTGAACTATTTGGAATGCACTTACATCCTTCTTAAATAAGGTGACCAATACTGTAGACATTATTTCAGATGTGGTCTCGTTAGTGCTCTGTTTAACTGAAGCATAACCTTCCTACTTTTATATTCAATAAATGATAACATTTTAATAGCTCTCCTAATTTTTTGCTGTACCTGCATACTAGCCTTTTGTGATTCATACACTGGGACACCCAGATCCCTCTGCATCTGGGTCAACATCCTGGAATTCCCTGCCTAACAGTACTATGGGTGTACGCACACTTCAGGGACTGCAGCGGTTCAAGAAAGGAGCTCACCACCACCTTCTCTGGGCGGCACAGTGGCACTGCTGTCTCACAGCACCAGGGACCCGGGTTCAATTCCCAGCTTGGATCTGTGCGGAGTCTGCACGTTCTCCCCGTGTCTGCTTCAGTTTCGCCCCCCCCCAACAGTCCGAAAGACCTGCTGGTTACGTGCATCTGTCATGCTAAATTCTCCCTCAGTGTACCCGAACAGGCGCCGGAGTGTGGCGACTCGGGGATTTTCACAGTAACTTCATTGCAGTGTTAATGTAAGCTGACTTGTGACACTAATAAATAAACATTAAACTTCAAGGGCAACTAGGGTGACACCCACATCCTGTAAAATGAATTTTTAAAATATCTGTGTCAGCAGGATAATCAGCTGCAATGGGCGCAACTCAAACCTCCTCTTGTTCTCAACTGACATACCTTGCACAGTCCTAATGGGCTGAATAGCTTCCTTCTGTACTGTAAGATTATATAATTTTATACACACTCGTAATGTTCCAGACAGGCCCAGAAACAGGAGCGCAGTTTCATTATTCCCCCCTTCCCTAACTGAAGGATGCTGGGATTTTGTATGACTTAACCAATCACTAGAGGAAGCTCACTTGGCTCTTGATGGAGCCTATGTATGAACTTTTTTTTCTTGAAATCAATAACACTCCCTCCAACAAAACAGCAGACATCGTTACCCAGCCATTAAAGTGGAAAGTTACTGAACTTAATTTAAAATTTGTATTTGCCTTCTGCTCGCATTCCAAGTAGTCAATCATCTTACAATCACACTGCCCATCAAATATCAGAATGAAAATGTATACTTCAAAGTAATTCAATAGCATGATGGGCTTTGATGTGGTAAAGTGCTTGTAAACGCAAGTGTTTTTTAGCTTATTTTGGTAAGATCTGAGTACAGGTCACACATTCCAGATTTCTGCTGCGACCTCTGAGAGTGGGATGAAGTGGCTAAGGAAGCAACTTCAGCTTTGAAGAAAATTAAGTGCCAATGCAAACAACCTAAGAGATGCAGTTTGTCCTTTATTTGGAATATCTAAGTGGTGATTTGTGTGAATACCATTTTTTTTTCTTACATACTGTAGTTAATTTAGCTAAACGATTGTGGGCTCAGGCAGCTTTAAGTAGAGTTGGTATAACAGGAATTAAAGTTAAGAGTATCAATTGAATTGATTTTATAATGCAAGTTTAAAATTACAAGGCTTGTATAGTCAGACTGACTCATAGAATCATAGAGTCATACAGGTTTACAGCATGGAAACAGGCCCTTCAGTCCAACTTGTCCATGCCGCCCTTTTCTTTTAAACCCCTAAGCTAATCCCAATTGCCCGCATTTGGTCCATATCCCTCTATACTCATCGTACTCATCTAACTATCTAAATGCTTTTTAAAAGACAAAGTTGTACCCGCCTCTACTACTGCCTCTGGCAGCTTGTTCCAGACACTTACCACCCTCTGTATGAAAAAATTGCCCCTCTGGATATTTTTGCATCTCTCCCCTCTCACCTTAAACCTATGCCCTCTAGTTTTAGACTCCCCTACCATTGGGAAAAGATATTGACAATCTAGCTGATCTGTGCCCCTCATTATTTTATAGACCTCTGTAAGATCACCCCTCAGCCTTCTACGCTCCAGAGAAAAAAGTCACAGTCTATCCAGCCTCTCCTTATAACTCAAACCAGCAAGTCCTGGTAGCATCCTAGTATATCATTTCTGCACTCTTTCTAGTTTAATAATATCCTTTCTACAGTAGGGTGACCAGAACTGTACACAGTATTCCAAGTATGGCCTTACCAATGTCTTGTACAGCTTCAACAAGACGACTCATAATTGAGGAGTCTTTTCTGGGAGTTACAGTGAAATGTATCGATCCCCAAAACTGCAAGGATTTTTAGTTGAGATCAACCAATTTGAAAATTGCCCAAAGACCTCAAATGGGTTGTTATTTTCAGAAGAAAATGTTATGCTATAAATTGGCTTCATTGTAAATTGTGAATTGGTTCCAAATATAAATTATTTAATTAGATAATTGGATTCGATATTATTAACAAATTAGTGACTCTCCCATGGCACTGTTTTTAATTCATCCTTGGGATGTGAACATCACTGGCTGGGCCAGCATTTATTACCCATCCCAAATTGCCCTTGAACTGAATGGCTTGCTAGGCCATTACAGAGGGCAGTTAAGAAACAACCACGCTGTTGTGGATCTAGAGTTATATATAGGCCAGACTGGCAGGTTTCAGCAATGATTGTTATTAGTGAGACTAGCTGTCCTGTTTTTCAATTCCAGATTTACTAATTATTTGAATCTAAAATCCCCAGCTGCCTTGGCAGGATTTGAACTCAAGCTGCTGAAGTGCGAGTCTGGTGCGATTCTGAGCCTCTGGATTGCAACTTCAGTAACATTACCACTATGCTACCGTCCTCTAGCTCACAAGGATGTAGAGGATGTGTTATCTTATACTGATAGTGATGTTATGCCTTGAGGAACTGACCCCAATCTTAACCTGGGGCAGTTTTCAACGAAGTGAGCAGAAACTCATCCACTTCTTCAGACATGAGGCCTGGGATATTTTGACTCCTGACCCTCGTTTAAATCCAGCTGGCCAATTCCCCACCCATCTCCAGGTGGGAAGGAGTAGAAAATGGCACAATGTGAGGCCCAGCTGATGACACAAAGTTTAAAGTTAAAGTTTATTTATTAGTCACAAGTAAGGCTTACATTAACACTGCAATGAAGTTACTGTGAAATTCCCCTAGCCGCCACACCCCGGCACCTGTTCGGGTCAATGCACCTAATTAGCACATCTTTCAGGCTGTGGCAGGAAACCGGAGCACCTGGAGGAAATCCACGCAGACACAAGGAGAACATGCAGACTCCACACAGCCAGTCACCCAAGCTGGGAATCAAACCCAGGTCCCTGGCACTGTGAGGCAGCAGCGCTAACTACTGTGCCACCATGCTGCCCCCAAAGGATCTCTCCCTGACCGAAGAGGGAAAATAAAAACTGTTTTTAAATTTACCCTTTTGGGCCTTGTACGGGCCTGGCCCCAATTCACTTCCCTACAAGGCTGCCCTCAAGACAATGCCAATTCACACTCAGGTTACCGAATTAAAAGTATATTTGGGTCCAAATGATGTCATCAAGACCTGATGTGACAATATTAAAAAGGACTAGTTTTGGACAGCTTTCTTTGCCCCCTGTTCGGCTGTAAACAACAATTAAGTTGCCATAAATTGGGTTTCAGCAGCTGCAGGGTGGGTAAATAACTATGTAGTTATAACATAGAAACAGGTAATTCAATCCAACCTGCTTATAGCTGTGTTATGCTCCATACAAGCCTCCTCCCTCTTAAATTCATTGAAGCCTATCAGCATAATCTTCTAATCATTTCTCTCCAATACATTCACATCCTTACTCTAGGGTGGAGCCCAGATGAAAACCATTACCTGAATCACAATGTTAAGTTACTGGCTTGAACTCATTCAGTGCCATTTGCTTCTTTGTTCCTTGGGAACATTAAGTTCTTTTGGTCAGTTTTTATATTGGGTATCGATGCACAAACCCACTGGACAGTTTAGATAGGGAGAAACTGTTCGCACTCACAATAGGATCAAGAACGAGAAAGCATAGATTTGTCATTTGCAAGAGAAGCAAATGTGATGTGTGAACAAAGCATTGGGAGCGAGTTACCAATGATAATGATAACCACCAGAGCTGGTGGACAACAGTGAAGGAGGGAGTGAAAAGAGGCAGAGAAGCAAAGCAGCAGCTGGCAAGGCATGAGATGACACTGCAAAGAGAGAGCTAGACACTGCCAAACCAATCAGTGACCCATTAGCATGCATCCATTGTCTAATCGTTTCTCCCTCATATGTTATCTAGCTTCCTCTTAAATGAGTTGATGCTATTGGCCTCAGCACCTCACTGTTGAGTTCCACATTCTAATCAAACTCTAGGTAAAGACATTTTCCTGAATTCCTTTGAATTTATTAGTGACTATCTTATATTTATGGCCTACATAAAGATTCACTGGCATTTTCATACAAATTGTGCGTAATGAACCTGTAGTAATGTTGTTGAAGGTTTTATACCGGCACCAGACCCACTTTCTGCACACACCTTGGCAACTTGCTCCCAACGCCTGTAGTGCACGTCTTTGAATGATTCGGCTCTGGAATGCACTGCTTGGAAGTGTGGTGGAGATAGGTTCGATCGAGGCATTCAAAAGGCCATTTGATGATTGTTTCTATTCAAGTAATGTGCTGGGGTACGGGGAACACAGTAAGAAGTCTCACAACACCAGGTTAAAGTCCAACAGGTTTATTTGGTAGCACAAGCCACAAGCTTTCAGAGCGCTGCTCCTTCATCAGGTGAGTGGGAGTTCCAGCCAGGACAGTTAGTGAGATTTTGCAAGCCCAGGCAAGTCGTGGGGGTTACGGGGAACCGGCAGGAGAACGGCACTAGGTCATGATGCTCGTTTGGAAAGCCAGTGCAGAAGCAGTGGACCTAATGAGCTCCTATGCCGTAATAATT
This sequence comes from Mustelus asterias, assembly GCF_964213995.1. Lineage (NCBI taxonomy): Eukaryota > Metazoa > Chordata > Chondrichthyes > Carcharhiniformes > Triakidae > Mustelus > Mustelus asterias. The sequence continues at coordinate 124,713,879 of NC_135808.1, read as the reverse complement.
CTGCGATTTGAAAACGTTGAGGTTAAGGGGAAGACAGATAAAAATATGAAGAAAGAAAGAATTAAAGATTACGCTGATGGGCTTAGATGAACTAATTCCATGCACTCTTATGTAACAAAGTCCAACACACAGTTGAGATTGGCACTTGATGAAAAAGTATAAAATTTGTAGAAAATCACACTGAGGTTGCTCTCCCCAAATAGAAACAATAAAAGCGCCTGTATTATATATGAACCTTCTTTAAGTTTTGGTCTTACGGTTGTGTCACCTCCTGTATAGCTGCCATTCAATACTTAACTTGGTTAATCAACCAGCTACGTGAGCAATATAATATAAAACATTTGCTGCTGCCTTCAAAAGCTCTTTAAGGAGTGATTGGGAATTAACACAGGAGCAAACCACGAGCACTTTAAAAATGAACGGACAATCTAAACCTACATTGTTCTAATGTTTAACATTGTTCTCGAGCCAGTTCCATCTAATGCATTAGAACCGGAAAGAAACTTGGAAAGGTTCACTCGGTTGATCCTGAGTACGGAGGTATTTTCTTATGAGGAGAGGTTGAGCCGGTTGGGCCTTTACTCATTGGAGTTTAAAAGAATGAGAGGTGGCCTTATTGAGACAGATAGGTTTCTCTGGGGGCTTGACAAAGTAGATGTTGAGGGGTTGTCTCCCCTTGTGGGAGAGTCTAGGACCAGAGGGCATGATCTCAGAGTAAGGGGTCACCTGTTTAAGACAGAGATGAGGAAGAATTTCTGAGAGGGTAGTGAATCTGTGGAATTCTTTACCACAGAGAGTTGTGGCGGCTGGGTCATTAAGTATGTTTAAGGCTGAGACAGATTTTTAATCAGTAAGGAGATCAAGGGTTATGCAGATAAAATGGAAAAATGGAGTTGAGGATTATTATATCAGATCCTGGGGCGGCACGGTAGCACAGTGGTTAGCACTGCTGCTTCACAGCTCCAGGGTCCCGGGTTCGATTCCTGGCTCGGGTCACTGTCTGTGTGGAGTTTGCACATTCTCCTCGTGTCTGCGTGGGTTTCCTCCGGGTGCTCTGGTTTCCTCCCACAGTCCAAAGATGTGCGGGTTAGGTTGATTGGCCAGGTTAAAAATTGCCCCTTAGAGTCCTGAGATGCATAGGTTAGAGGGATTAGCGGGTAAATATGTGGGGGTAGGGCCTGGGTGGGATTGTGGTTGGTGCAGACTCGATGGGCCGAATGGCCTCCTTCTGCACTGTAGGGTTTCTATGATAATCAGTCATGATCCCATTGCATGGCGGAGCAGGCTTGATGGGGTGAAAGGCCTACTTCTGCTCCTACGTCTTATTATCTTATGGTCAATAATCTTTGGTAATATTTGGCAAGTTAGCACAGCAGTAGTGCCAGTACCAGTCCTTAAACCTACATCAGGATTCATTGGTATTTTCACAATGATGGTGCTCTATGTGTATGGAATTAAGTTACAAAGACCAGAAACATCCCAAGTTCAATCCTTTTTATTGTGCTGAGTTACTGATCTCAGCTAGGGTGACACTGGGAACTACAACTCACGTCAATGACCTTGGACCAGGAAAGAGAGAAAAAAAAACTTCATTCAGCATTCCAACTTTATCCTGTGACTCATTTATATCAACTGTACACTTGCCATTATAACGTTATCAATTTTGGTATTTATTATTTCAATTTGGGTGACAACACACCTATTATTATTAAAGGAATCTATTAATATATCCCTATGTGGCTGAGCATTGCCCAATCTCAAGATGATTGAGGTAGGGAACCTGCATCTTGTACATTTTGAGCCAATCAATTCAGGCGGGCTTCTTGTAAATGGAAACAATGGGATAGTGATTAAACTACATCATGGGATGGCATGAAAACCTGAATGTCTGGGATTCCAGTTCAATTCTGAGTTAGTCAGTCTCAGTTTAAGCAGCAGCAGGGATATTGCATTTGACTTATGCATCAATGGGCTAAACAGAGGGAAAAATCCCTTGAGGCTAAAGTCATTTGAGAATGTCAGGTGACAACAATGTTAGACTCAGAGGTGATTGCCTGCCACAGATTGACCAGGGTCACTCACATGGAATGTTTTGGAGGAACTGGAAGCTTGTTGGTGCCCTTGGAACAGTTCCCCAGTCTTAAGCAAAGGAGATAAATTAAGAAAAATCAGAGGTAATTTCTCAACCAATTACCTGTGAGATAAAAATATTTACACTTAAAAACATATGCAATAGCAGCAGGAGTAGGCCATTGAGCACTTTGTGTCTGCTCTGCCATTCAATAAGATCCTGGCTGATCTTCGACCCCAACATCACCTTCCCGCAATATTCCCATACTCCTTTCAGTTGCTTAGCAGTTCTATTTTGATGTACTCAGTGACTGAGCACCACAGATCTCTGGGATAGAGAATTCCATAGATTCACAATTCTGAGTGAAGAAATTCCTTGCTGAAAAGAGAGACATGTTGTCAAAGTTTTTCATCCTGCACTCATCAGGACAAACACAAAAATTCAAAATTTCAAATTATCACAATATATGCTACAGGAGAAAAGGGCACTTGTTGGCTGGCAAGCTGACTCTGATTGGCTAAGGTGTTATTCATTCATGGGACAGGGGCTGGCCAGCATTTATTGCCCATCCCTGGTTGCCCGAAGTCAGTTGAGAGTCAACCACATTGCTGTGGCCCTGGGGTCACAGGTAGGCCAGACCAGGTAAGGATGGCAGATTTCCTTCTCTAAAGGACATTAGTGAACCAGATGGATTTTTCCGACTATCGACAATGGTCTCGTGGTCATCAGTAGATTCTTAATTCCAGGTTTTTTTTATTGAATTCAAATTCAACCATCTGCCGTGGTGGGATTCGAACCCAGGTCCCCAGAACATTAGCTGAGTTTCTGGATTAATAGTCTAGTGATAATACAACTAGGCCATCACCTCCCAGTAATGTTCCCTGCTGCTACGGAGAAAGCAACGGGGAACTATAGACTCCCCCTAGCTCCCAGGCAATTCACTTACGCTTGCTTGAAGAGACACATTCATACGCAGGGACTGATTGTCTATGACCAAAACCTTGTGTCTTTTATGAATTACCGGAGTTGCCTTGTCAACCTGTCAGCATCCTTTTGTCCTGTGTTATGAAGTGTTTGTCCTGATGACTGCAAGATGAAAAGTTTCAGCAACACATCTCCCTTTTCAACAATATTCAAGTTCAGTACTATATTCAAGTTCATCTCCAAACTCCATGGCCTGGGCCTTGGCATCTCCCTCTGCAACTGGATCCTGAACTTCCTAACTCACAGACCACAATCGGTAAGGATAGGCAACAATAGGCCTCCTCCACGATCATCCTCAACACCGGTGCCCCACAAGGCTGTGTTCTCAGCCCCCTACTATACTCCTTATACACCTATGACTGTGCGGCCAAATTCCCCTCCAATTCGATTTTCAAGTTTGCTGACGACACCACCGTAGTGGGTCGGACCTCAAACAATGACAAGACAGAGTGCAGGAATGAGATAGAGAATCTGGTGAACTGGTGCGGCAACAATAATCTTTCCCTCAATGTCAACAAGACGAAGGAGATTGTCATCGACTTCAGGAAGCGTAAAGAAGAACATGCCCCTGTCTACATCAATGGGGACGAAGTAGAAAGGGTCGACAGCTTCACGTTTTTAGGGGTCCAGATCACCAGCAACCTGTTCTGGTCCCCCCATGCCGACACTATAGTTAAGAAAGCCCACCAACGCCTCTACTTTCTCAGAAGATTAAGGAAATTTGGCATGAGAGCTACGACGCTCACCAACCTTCACAGATGCACCATAGAAAGCATTCTTTCTGGTTGTATCACAGCTTGGTTTGGCTCCTGCTCTGCCCAAGACCGCAAGGAACTACAAAATGTCGGGAATGTAGCCCAATCCAACATGCAAACAAGGCTCCCATCCATTGACTCTGTCTACACTTCCCGCTGCCTCGGCAAAGCAGCCGGCATAATTAAGGACCCCACGTGCCTCGGACATTCTCTCTTGCACCTTCTTCCTTCGGGAAAAAGTTACAAAAGTCTGAGGTCACGTACCAACCGACTCAAGCACAGCTTCTTCCCTGTTGCTGTCAGACTTTTGAATGGACTTACCTTGCATTAAGTTGATCTTTCTCTACACCCTAGCTATGACTGTAACACTACATTCTGCACTCTCTCGTTTCCTTCTCTATGAACGGTATGCTTTGTCTGTATAGCGCGCAAGAAATAATACTTTTCACTATGTTAATACATGTGACAATAATAAATCAAATCAAATCAAATCAAATACTATGCGACTGAAGAAATTTCTCCTCATGTCAATCTCAGATGTCCTTATTCTAAGATTGTGACCTTTAGTTCTAGCCAACCATTAGATAACTACACCACTGAGGTTAATCTTCACCGTTGTTATGCAAGCATCTATTTTAAGACAATATTCGGTAAGGGAGGAATGTTGGTCAGCACAATTGTATTTTGTTATGATTCGACAAGTTCCACAATGTCCTGGGGCTTGGGTGGGCATCTAACCACCCTGCAACCTGTCCAACATTTCCTATTGCTTTTCAACAACACTGGAAAATGTGCAAACACTACAGAGACCAGACTCCAGTAATGAATAAATGAATAGCTTGCTGACCGCTCAGTTCAGACATCGGGGGGGGGGGGGAGGGCAGTGGAATTTCAACCCGAAAAAGATTAAGGAGAGGATGAAAGGAAGTTTTGAATGAAAAAAATATATAAAATTAATCTTCTTTTCACTCAGTCAACACTGCAACACAAATTATTTGCATTTATGTCAAAATCACCAAGAATACGAAAACATGTAATATCTGACTTTTTGTTACAAAGAAGGTAGAAGTACAATTTGTAAGTTGTTGGAAAAAAAGTCATGACATTGAAAACATACCAGAGATGCCAACCTTAATTCCAATTTTGTCAGTTACATTTCCAAGTGCTTTAATCTATAAATTGCTCCATTTCAAAAAGCAATTCATCCTTGATTTTTTTAAATTACATGCTGTATTATTGGAGCATTATTTGTCATCTTATGTTTTGTTCTATAGATACTGACGTGTGAAATCCCAGCACCCTGCCAACCAGTGGTTTGTAGGTTTCCATCCTGCTCTGTGTCTTCATCTTGAAGGTGTGGGCTGACCCAACATTTCAGCATTATTGAAATGTTGGCTAGCTTGCTTCCGAGAAGAGATGTTTCCTAGAAGGGGCGGCATGGTGGCATAGTGGTTAGCACTGCAGCCTCACAGCACCAGGGACCTGGGTTCGATTTCTGGCTTGGGTCACTGTCTGTGCGGAGTCTGCACGTTCTCCCCGTGTCTGCAATGGTTTCGTCCGGGTGCTCCATTCCCTCCCATAGTGTGCTGGTTAGGTGCATTGGCCATGCTAAATTCTCCCTCAGTGTACCTGAACAGGCACCGGAGTGTGGTGACAAGGGGATTTTCACAATAACATCATTGTAGTGTTAATGAAAGCCTACTTGTGACTAAAAAAAACTTTAAGTCAAGGCCTCTGTCTGCTTGTTCCATTGATCACCTAAGTAAATTGAAAAGATGCAATGACACTGCATAAAAGGAAATAGGGAAGTAATCTTGGAAACTTGGCCAACATTCCTCGATGACATCATCAAAAAACAGATTGATTGGTTATCCATTCCAGTACTATTTTTGGAATGTTGCTGGCACAAGTTGCAATCTTATGTAACTACATACAACAGTTAAGAGTGTCCTGTCTGCCTGTTCAAGTGGATATTTAAGATCCCATGGCAACTACTCGACAGAGAGCAGAGTCATCCTCTTGGTGTCCTGGCCAACATTTGTCTCTCAACCAATATCATTAGAACAGATGACTGGTCACTTACCTCATTGCTGTTTTTAGGACTTTGCCATTTACAAACTAGATGCTGCATTTGCCCATCATTACAACAGCAATTATGCTTCAAAAGTGATTTATGGATCCCGAAGAGCTGTGAAATACTCTGGGAAAGCTACACAAATGCATATTTCACCCCAAATGCTTCTCCAGCACTAAACCCTCTGAGAACTCTGTGCTCTTCCAATTCTGGCCTTTTCTCTATCCCCAAATCATCTTTGATGGCTATGCCTTCAGCTGCCTTGGGCCAAACTTATGACATTTCCTTCCTAAATCTCACTGCCTTACTACTTCTCTCATTTCTCTTTGGCCACTCCCTAAAACCTACCTCTTTGAGGAAACTTTTGGTCACCCAACCTGATATCTCTTTATGTGGATCGATATAAAATGGTGTCCAATAACACTCTTGGGAAGTGCCTTGGGAGGGGCTTACTATATGAACATAAGAACATAAGAAATAGGAGCAGGAGTAGGCCATCTAGCCCCTCGAGCCTGCCCCGCCATTCAATAAGATCATGGCTGATCTGAAGTGGATCAGTTCCACTTACCCTCCTGATCCCTATAACCCCTCCCTTACCGTTCAGGAATCCATCTATCCATGATTTAAACATATTCAACGAGGTAGCCTCCACTACTTCAGTGGGCAGAGAATTCCAGAGATTCACCACCCTCTGAGAGAAGAAGTTCCTCCTCAACTCTGTCCTAAACTGACCCCCCCTTTATTTTGAGGCTGTGTCCTCTAGTTCTAGCTTCCTTTCTAAGTGGAAAGAATCTCTCCACCTCTATCCTATCCAGCCCCTTCATTATCTTATAGGTCTCTATAAGATCCCCCCTCAGCCTTCTAAATTCCAACGAGTACAAACCCAATCTGCTCAGTCTCTCCTCATAATCAACACCCCTCATCTCTGGTATCAACCTGGTGAACCTTCTCTGCACTCCCTCCAAGGCCAATATATCCTTCCCCAAATAAGGGGACCAATACTGCACACAGTATTCCAGCTGCGGCCTCACCAATGCCCTGTACAGATGCAGCAAGACATCTCTGCTTTTATATTTTATCCCCCTTGCGATATAGGCCAACATCCCATTTGCCTTCTTGATCACCTGTTGCACCTGCAGACTGGGTTTTTGTGTCTCATGCACAAGGACCCCCTGGTCCCTCTGCACAGCAGCATGTTGTAATTTCTTTCCATTTAGATAATAATCCAATTTGCTAATATTTCTTCCAAAGTGAATAACCTTGCATTTTTTAACGTTATACAAGATCCTCCCCCTCTCACCCAGCCTGTCCAAATCTCTCTGCAGACCTTCTACGCCCTCCACACGATTCACTTTTCCACTTATCTTTGTGTCGTCTGCAAACTTTGTTACCCTACACTCAGTCCCCTCCTCCAGATCATCTATATAAATGGTAAATAGTTGCAGCATGCCACTAGTTACCATCTGCCAACCAGAAAAGCACCCATTTATTCTGACTCTCTGCTTCCTGTCGGATAGCCAATCCCCAATCCACGCTAACACTCTACCCCCAACTCCGTGAGACCCAATCGTCTTCAGCAACCTTTTGTGAGGCACCTTATCAAACGCCTTTTGGAAATCCAAAAACACCGCATCCACCGGTTCCCCTCCGTCAACCGCACTAGTCACATCTTCATAAAAATCCAACACATTCGTCAAGCACGACTTTCCCCCTGTGAATCCATGCTGCGTCTGCTTAATTGAACCATTCTTATCCAGATGGCCTGCTATTTCTTCTTTAATGATGGATTCCAGCATTTTCCCAACTACAGACGTTAAGCTAACCGGCCTGTAGTTACCCGCCTTTTGTCTATTTCCTGTTTTAAACAGCGGCGTAACATTAGCCATTTTCCAATCTGCCGGCACTACCCCAGAATCCAACGAATTTTGATAAATAACCACTAACGCATCCGCTATTACCTCTGACATTTCTTTCAGTACCCTGGGATGCATTCCTTCCAGGCCCGGGGACTTGTCCACCTTCAGTCCTGTTAGTCTACCAAGCACTGCCTCCCTGGTAACATTAATTGTATTGAGTACCTCTCCTCCTACCAACCCTCTATCGTTAATATTCGGTAAACTATTTGTGTCTTTCACCGTGAAGACCGACACAAAAAACTTATTTAAAGTTTCAGCCATTTCCTCATTTCCCACTATTAAATCCCCCCTCTCGTCCTCCAAGGGTCCAACATTCACTCTCGCCACTCTATTCCTTTTTATATATTTGTAAAAGCTTTTACTATCATCTTTTATATTTAGAGCTAGCCTAGCTTCATAACCTATCTTTCCTTTCTTTATCGCTTTCTTAGTTGTTCTTTGTTGTTTCTTAAAGTTTTCCCAATCTTCCGATTCTCCACTATTTTTGGCCACTCTGTACGCTTCGGTCTTTAATTTAATACTCTCCTTAATTTCCTTCGTTATCCACGGCTGGTTATCCCTTTTCTTACAGTCCTTCTTTATCACCGGAATATATTGTTGCTGAGTACTGAAAAGGATCTCCTTAAAAATCCTCCACTGTTCCTCAGCTGTCCTACCTACCAGTCTACTCTCCCAGTCCACCGTAGCCAATTCAGCCCTCATCCTATCGTACTTCCCTCTGTTCAAACAGAGGACAGTGGTATGGGACCCTACTTTCTCCTCTTCCATTTGTATCAGAAATTCGACCATATTGTGATCACTTGACCCAAGAGGGTCCTTCACAAGAACATCCTTAATTCTACCTACCTCGTTACACATTACCAGATCTAAGATAACTCGTTCCCTCGTCGGTTCTGTAACATACTGTTCAAGGTAACTATCCCGACAGCATTCTAAGAACTCTTCCTCCATCCCACCCCTTCCAACTTGAGTCAGCCAATCAATATGCAGGTTGAAGTCCCCCATGATTATTGCCGTTCCGTTTTTGCACGCATCCATTATTTGCTTGTTTATAGCCCTCCCCACCTCAACATTATTATTTGGGGGCCTATAGACCACGCCTACTAGTGTCTTTCTCCCCCTACTATTCCTTATCTCTACCCATAACGATTCCACGTTTTGTTCCTTAGAGCCTATGTCATCCCTCACTACTACCCTGATATTATCTTTTATTAACAGAGCTACCCCACCACCTGAAAGGTGCTATATAAATGAAAGTTGTCATTGTTGTTCTTAGTGACACCGAGAAGTATTTTGTTCATGTAAAAGTGAAGAGAGACATTGAACGCCAATGCATAATGTAGATGCAAATGTTAGTTGGTCTGAATAAGTATAATCAATAGTGTAAGCTTGCAAACAGATGAATTTTCATTTATATTAACATCGAATGCAATTCTCATTATGGAGGATACCTGATAATATTTACATCTAATACTGTAAATTAGCAGGTAAAACACATGAAGTTATGCATCTTGCAACTCAATGTCAGTGACACCATAGATGGTCCATTTTTTGTTTTGTAAATTAATGCAAAGGCGGAGATAATTGCCTTTTGACATTTGCAAAAGAATGATACAGTATTTCCATTGTGCTACAGATGATCCATGAGCATTGCCACAGAAGTTCCGCTAATGATGTCTTGCCGATGGGTGCATGTCACATTTCCTATCAGTCACGTTATTCTGATTAGACATGGAATTGGTGCTACCCTGGTGAACTTTAGGTGACATGCTGGAAGCTGACCAGCATCGGTGATACTGTCTCCCAGCTTGAATTAGTATCTTCAGGTGAGGAGAACTTTGGAGAGGAGAGTAACTTGGAAGAACTTTCTCCTTTATAGTTTCATAGGATTTACAGGACACCAAAAGAGCTTCTACACTCAGAATCTGACTTGTAGCTAGGAAAACAATAACTGAGATTGAGAATCTATTTCAGCTTTTTTTCAATATCAGAAACCCAGAAAGTGACAAGGAGAAAAAAGTGACCTTTGCCAAGGAAGATACAATTATAATTAGGAACATCGGAATTAGGAGCAGAAGGAGGCAAATTCAGCTCTTCGAGCCTGTTCCGCCATTCAATCAGACCATGGCTAATCTCACCCTGGTCTCAAATCCACTTCCCCTCCTGTTCCCCATATCTCATTATTCTTTTTTTAAATAGTTTTCCTGGGATAATACGCTCAAAAACTTTGCTTAGCTAGGTTCATAATGGAAGACCAATATATTTTTTTAAAATATTTTGAGAGACAAACATGATATATACAAAAATAAACTCTTGCATTTAGCCTGCATCCAGCACACACCAGACTTCGGCAGCTTAATGATGGCCCCAATAACCTGGATTTGCCTATTAAGGGTAGTGCTCTTTACAGGAAATGCTGGATTGTCAGTGATTCTCCTCAACTGAGCTACAAATGACCCATGAGCATCGCCTCAGAAGATCCGCAAACAATACATTCGTGTCTTGGCGATGTGTAACATTTTCAATCAGTCACGCTATTCTTGATTAAACTAAATTTACAATGACTGTTTCCTGGGAAACGTTTAAGTTAAACACTTTAGGCACAAAGCAAATACTCAATTTTATCCTCTAATTACAAATGTGGGCTTATTGATTATCGTATGTTCCACTTGTCACGATGTACACCTCCATTATTGAAAGTAAAGATTTTATATTTTCCACTTTAAAAATATTTATACATTTAATGCTCTGATATACAGAACTATGACATGAAAATATATTTTACACCGGAACATTTGATACTTAGCAAGCAACAATGGAGCATTTATTGGTATATTTTATTTGAGTGTGCTGGTGCAACAGCAACAACAACTTGCATTTATGTAGCACCTTTAATGTAGTAAAATATTCAAAGGTGCTCCTTGTCAGACAAAATGTGACGCTGAGCCACAGAATGAGATATTTGAATAAAAGCAAAATGCTGCAGATGCTGGAATCTGAAATAAAAACAGAAAATACTGGATAAACACAGCAGGTCTGGAAGCACCCGGGGAGAGAGAAACAGAGTTTGCGGTTGGAATTTTACCGGCACGTCCACCCCGATTCCGGGGGCGGGCGAGGCTTGGAGAACGGCATTCTCCGTTGGCCTCGGCCGGGATCGTATGAACCTCGGGCGGATGTGCCGGCAAAATTCCGCCCTATGTGTTGAGTCCATATGACCGTGACCGTATGAAATATTTAGACAGGTGACCCAATGCTTGGTCAAAGGTCTTGAGGAGCATCTTAAAGGAGGGGAGAGTGACAGAGAGACTCAGGGAAAAAATTCCAAAACCTGCGACCTAGAATAATGAAGTCATGGACACCAAAGTCACCAGTAGGAAATCATAGATGCACAAACCTAAGAGGCTCAGCAACACATGTAAGTTGTTGTTTTTTGTTGCTAAGGGTTAAAAAAAGTAGAGTTTGTAAATGAGCATGAAAGTCTGGTAACATCACTGTGGTAGGAAAATAACTTTGGTCTATATATGGTTACCATATATGGAGTGAAGATCTCCGGAAAGAGGTGGGAGGTCACTGAACACACTCAGACTGGAAAGAACATTAAATGAAGGAAGTTGTGTTAGGCATTCAGTCTCTTGTAAATACTAAATGTAATTTTAAACATAGTGAATATTGAAAGAAACTATTTTGGTTTGCACCTTATGCATTGTCAACATTGAAAAGTCATTTAATGCATGTTCTAAATTTTATGAGTATAGTCTATTTTTGCAAAAATGATCAGGCCAAAATTTTGAAGTTTTTTTTTAGTTCACCAGTTTAATAGTTTGAAAGTATGGGAACAGTGTGATCTTGCAATTGAGCCTGTCAATAGAGGACCTTTATGAAGGTTAGTTTGTGTGGTACTGGGACCCAATAAAATGCAATTCCGTTGGTCACTAATAATGGGTGATGCACTCCCTGTGGATTTTAAGCCAACAGTTTAAGATAAAGCCTTATCTTATAAAGATTTTGTACAATAAAATTTCACCTAAAATATTTACATTAACAAAACTAATTGTTACCTAATAGCTGCCAACCCTCCAGCACTTAAATAACTCCCCCAGTTCTTCCAGGCAGAGTTTCCAAGATCTTGTTAAAATTATAGTCCTTTAGCCATAATACATGCTTATTAGTTTGTAATTACATTTTGGATGGGTTCATGGAGGCAAAAAAAATAAATACTGCATTATTTATCAGTAGATGCTGTTAGCTCCTCTTGGATGGATGTATTGGCGCACTCTGGTTGTCATTCGTCATCCATAACTATCTTGTGACTGCCCAGAAATGTCCACGTGAGAGAGAAAAACTAACTACCAAAGGATTTAAAAAGCCCATAAAGTTTTATAAGTGTACGGCACAGTTACAATAAAACCAACTTTATGCTGCTTGTACCCTTTTTCTGACAATTGTCCTCTTCCTCTCATTTTCTGTTGAATTCTTTGACCCTTTAATATGTTTCCGAATTCTGAATCCAGGTGCCCTCTGGTATCTCATCCAAGTGGTTATCCTTCTTAAATGATTCGCGAGAATGACCATTCCTGGAAGATTGTTCAGAGAAGGCAACATAGATGAGCCGATCCTCTCCTTACGAAACTAACACTAATATACATACAATTCCCAGAGAAATACTAGATAGCAATCAATAACGTTGTCAATTTATGTAATGCTTTTAACATAGTAAATCATCTCAAGGTGCTTCATGCTGAGATTAGCTGTAGTGTATCCACAGCCATCTTACTTAAAATCCCATCTTTTTCATAAATTAGGAATCGGATGTGGGGCTTTTCTAGTCTGTAGGATTCACCTAATCATCACTTATATCCACTCAGTCATGGTTAGAAATTGGAAATTAATTGTTTGAATGCTTTAATACAAAAGTCTTAAAGTTATACAGGAAGTTAATTAACCCTGAGACTGCCCTGACCAAGGTTCCAAATAAAATTACCTCAGCCTGTGAGCATGATGCAATATCGCTCCTTGTCCTTTCCTAGCCTCTTGCAACATGTGACATGGTTGATTATGCTTTCCCCAACCTGCACCATCTCTTTCCATTTTTTAGCTCATTGGAACTGCAAGTGTCTGCCTCCAACCCTACATATTCAGATGGAAACAATAAATCCCCAGCAATGCCTTCCTATGCTCCCCTTCTCTGCACTGGTCTATTCTTGGCGCCCTCCTTTTCTTCGTCTGCACGTTGCTACTCATTACCATCATGCAGTGGCATAGTGCTCGCTTCCATATGTATGCCAACAACACTGAACTCAACCTGTTGCCCACTTCTCTCAACCCATAATAGTTTCCATTCTGCCAGATTGGTTGTCTGATATTACATACAATTACTTAGAATGTACAGTATAGAAACATGCCATTCAGTCCAACTGGTCTATGCCAACATCTGTACTCTGCAAGAGCCCCCTTCCAATCTTCTTCATAAAACCCTCTCAAAATATTCTTCCATTTCTTTCTCTGTCATGTGTTTTTCTGGCTTCCGCTTTAATGTATCTATACTCATTGACTCATCTACTCCTGTGGTAGCAAGTTCCACATTCTAACCACTCTTTGGGTAAAGAAGTTTCATCTGAATTCACTGTAGGATTGTTGCTGACAATGTTAAACAGATATGAATGAGTTACAATTTTGTTCATCTTAGCGTCAAGAAGACTAGTACCATTGTTCTTAGCACCTGCCACAAACTCTGTTCCTTTGACATCTTCCCCCATGGATTGTCACTCAAGTTTGATAAGAAACCTCCACGCTATCTCTGCAACCTCCCTTAACCTTTTCCTCTGGCACTCTTTAGTCATTTGGTCATTGGGGCGGCACAATGGCACAGTGGTTAGCACTGCTGCTTCATGGGGCCAGGGATGGGGTTTTATTACAGCCATGGGTGACTGTGTGGAATTTGTACAATCTCCCCATGTCTGCATGGGTTTCCTTTGGGTGCTCCGGTTTCCTTCCACAGTCCAAAGATGTGCAGTTTAGGTGGATTGGCCATGCTAAATTGCCCCTTAGTGTTCAAGATGTGCTGGTTAGGTGGATTGGCCATGATCAATGCGCTGGGTTACGGGGTTAGGACGTGGGATTGGCCTAGGTAGGGTGCTCCTTCGGAAGGTTGGTGCACACTCAATGGGGCGAATGGCCTCTTCCACACTGTAGGAATTCTATGATTCTGTAATTTGGTCTTAACCTTGTGCGTCTCTCCTTTATTTTACACGATGATTAGTGGCAGAGCTTTTAATACATAAGTCTTGCTCTTTGCTGTCTGAACACCTCTCCTGACCCCCTTCTCCATTAAAACGTCTTAAAACCAGCCTTTTTGCCGAGTTGTAAACTTTCTCCTGTCCTTGACATTCCATTTCTCTCGACATGCCTTGGTATATTTTGTACTTTAAAGGCAGTATTAAAAAAATGTAAATTATTCTATTTACTGGTTTATCTCAGTTCATTTTGTGCTTTTATTCAACCAGGCAGAAGCAGACTAGAAGCAGATGTGTTCTGGTGAATCTCCTCAGCAGTGACAATTGAGAATACTGTCTGCATCATCTGCTCATGGTGTCACTGAAGAGGACAATTTTGCATGAAATGCCTTCTTTCAGACAGTCTTTTGATAGCAGTCTGAGAGCACAGAACAAGTCAAGACTATCGACTTAAACCAGCAATGGCAGAGAGAAAAATACACATTTGACTGTTCATAATATTTAGACATATAACTCCATGTATTAATTCAGGAAATCACTTTTTTTGAAAGCCCAGTCAGATTTTATTTTGACATATAAGGGATATGAAGATGTGATCTGGTGACAAGAAATGTTTTTGGGGTGGGGAACGGAGTTTCTGCCTTTCTGTTTGGTCACGATTATGTTTAGCTATTTTACCTATCCTCCTGGAGCTTTGCCAGTCTTCCATTGAAGTTACAGTGCCACTTGAGCCTAACCCCTAAGGTATTTACAGATGCTGACTGTTGTATTTCCAGAATTTCCTGTTTTCAATTCACATCTTCAGCAATTATGGTTTTCCTTCCTAATTCATCAACTGCACCCATAGGTGCACCAGAGTTTAGCCAAGTTTTATTTCTACTTGTACCAGGTATCTAAAAATTAAACTCACACATTAAAGAACTGGTGTTGTTAAAATGATAATATTTGTATTACAACAAATAACTCCATCAAAATTATCAGTGCCAACTGCAATTTATTTGGTTGCACTCTCAACTCTTGAGTCAGAATGTTGAGGGTTCAAGTCCCACTCCAGGGCATCAGTACAAGAGTCAAAGCTGACACACAAGAACAATGAACAGTACAGCACAGGAAGAGGCCCTTCGGCCCAACAAGCCTGCACCGACACATGACGTCTTTCTAAACTAAAGACTTTTTGTCTCTATGTGATATGCATCTCTCTATTCCTGGCCTATTCATGTATCTGTCAAGATGCCTCTTAAATTTGGCTATTGTATCTGCTTCTACCACCTCCTCTGACTGTGCAATCCAGGCACTTACCACCTACCCACTGTGTAAAAAACTCACACATGCCTCTCACATCTCCTTTTAACTTTCCCCCTTTTACCTTAAACCTATTTCCCACAGTGAAGTACTGAAGGTGTACGAATGTCATCTTTCTTATGAGATGTTTAAATGAGATCATGTTGGTCCTATCACCTGGACTGAAAAGATCCCATGCTGTTCCTCCTAAGCTTTCAGCCAATGGAAGGTCCTTGTACAGACTGCACAGAAGTTGCTCTGTTTAGGTTACTTGGGTATGTGCAAAAACTTTAAAGGACCTTCACACTTACAATAATCAGTTACACGCTACAAAATACAATTAGAGGGTATGTTGATGGGGTGATAGTATTTTGAAGATCCCAGCTAATATTTATCCCTCAATCTACAGAAATTTAATTGTTAGTGTCACAAGTAGGCTTACATTTACACCGCAATGAAGTTACTCTAAAAATCCCCTAGTCACCACACTCCCACACCTGTTTGGGTACACAGAGAGAATCTAGCATGGCCAATGCATCTAACCAACTCGTCTTTTGGACTGTGGGAGGAAACCGGAGCAAACCCACACAGACAAAGGGAGAACATGCAGACTCCGCACAGACAGTGACCCAAGCCAGGAATCGAACCTAGGTTCCTGGAGCTGTGAGGTAGCAGTGCTAACCACTGTGCCGCCGTGCCACCTACATCAGGAAAGAAACAGATTGCCTGGTCATTAATTGTTGCTTGTTGGGGCTTGCTGCATCCAAATTGGCTGTCCTGTTTACCCACATTACAACAGTGATAAGACTTGAAAATGTATTTAAATTGGTTGTAAAGTTTAATTGGTTGTGACCAGGCACTATATAAATGCAACTTCCAGTGAGCTGTTTTGCCATTCCTTGGCAAAGGTGACATAAGTTAAATGGGGGAGTTTGCACATGTGGAGTACTATTGTCAAAAGAAAAGTTTGTTTTAAGTGGCAGAAGTTTATCAGCCTTTGTTGGATTGACACACACAACATTTCAAAATAACTGAAATGAAAATTTAAAAGCGGTGTTTTGTTTTAAAAAGGGGAAGCAAACAGAAATATAACTAGTGGTCTGTTTAAAAAGTGTGGGAAGAGGGAATCAAAAAAACTGAGTTTAGTTTTAAAAAGGGGGAAGCAAACACTGATAATATAGTTGATGGTCAGTTAATGTTTGGAAAGAGGGAATAAAAAAATACAGGAGTTTTGTTTTAAAAGGGGGAAGCAGATAAAGGTGGTGGTCTGTTGAAATATGTTGGGAAAAGGGAATTTTTTAAAAAACACAGTAGTTTTGTTTTGAAAGGGGGTAGGCAAACATAAGGACATAGTTGGTGGTTAGTTGAAATGTGTTGGGAAGAGGGAATTTTTAAAAAAGGGATGAGTTTTGCTTTTTCAAAAAAAAGCAGCAAATCGAGATTTAGCTGGTAGTCTGAAATGTGTTGGGAAGGGGCAATTAAAAAAACCCCAAGGAGTTTTATTTTAAAAGGGGGGGAGGGGGAAAGCAAACACAGATAGATAAGGACATAGTTGGTGGTTAGTTAAAAAGAGGGGATAAAAAACTAAGTTTTGTATTAAAGTGGGGGGTGGGGGGGAATATAAAGATAAAACTGGTTAGTTGAAATGTGTTGGGAAGAGGGAATTAAAAAGGATGAGTTGCTTTTTAAAAAGGGGGAAACAAACATAGAAGAGATATAACTAGTAATCTGAAATGTTAGGAAGGGGAATTAAAAAAATCCAAGGAAAGTTTTATCTTGGGGAGGGGAACAAACACCGATAGATAAGGACGTAGTTGTTGTTGGGAAGAGGGAATTAAAGAAAAAAACAGGAGTTTTGATTTTTAAAAAGGGGGAAAGCAAAAACAGAAGAGGTGGTTAGCTAAAATGTGCTGGGAAGAGAGTTAATGAATTTTGTTTTAGAAAGGGGGAAAGCAAACAAGAAATATGGATATAGCTGGAAAAGAGAATAGAAAAAAACTGAGTTCTGTTTTAAAAAAGGGGGAAAGCAAACACGAGAGATAAGAGATATGGTTGGTGGTTAGTTGAAATGTGTTGGAAAGAGGGAATCACATGATGGATTAGTTAATGTGGAGGGAGGAAGCAGGCGGGTTCTCCTCAGAGGGCGGAGGCTCACGTTTTTTAAACACTCGGTTTGCGCCCATCCTCCTGAAAGGGGGGAGGGTGGAGGGGAAGAAGGATTTTAAAAAGAGGCAGGGACAGAGAGAGAGAGAATAATCAAAAAAAACCCCAAGAAAGAAAACTTTTCGCGCGAGTTTGAGAGAGTCAAAACAAAGTCAGAAATTGGAAGTAAATGACACTTGAGAAGCAATCGGTCCTGGTTTTTGGATTGAATTGTTCCTCTCAGAGAGAGAGAGACTTGTTTGTTTTGTGGTGAGGGGGCAGTTGGCAGGCGCCGGCCGGGATGGGGAGAGGGGAGGATGCGCTGAGGTGGTAGTGGGTCTCCTGTGAAAACCCTCCACAGAATTAAATATCTGTACACGCAGGCTAAATGAGTAAACGGTCATCCTCACCCTCTCCCAGCGGCGGCAACTCTCCCGTTGTGATCACTTGTGGAGGGGGGAGAGAGGAGAGGAAAAAGATTCTGGGGGGGATTATCGGCGACACCGTCATCGGCGGATCCGGAGGAGAGAGGGAGAGGAAGGGCAAGATGGCGGCGGACCCAGTGCAGGTAAAGAGGCTTCGCCTATGTGTGTGTGTGTGTGTGAGAGAGTGAGGGTGTGAGAGAGAAAGAGGGAGGGAAAGAGAGTAGGAGGGGGAGGGAAAGAGAGGAGGAGGAGGGGGAGAGAGAGAGAGAGACTGAGGGGGGAAAAGATTGAGGTGAGGGGGTGGTCTCAGGGCAAGAGGGAGAGGGGTGTGGGCAGCATTGCTCAACTCCATTCACACTTATTTTTATTTTTTATTTATCATTACAAGTGTGTATTTTCCCAACTCCTTTTATTTTCGTTTTATTTCTTTCTCTCTCTCCCCCAAAAAACCCCTTCTCCTCCTGGGCCTGACTCTTTTTTTTGTCCCCTCAAGTTTACAACCAAACCAAGAAAAAAAAAAGTTAATTTTCTTCCCAACGGTTTTCTTCCTGTTTGTTTTGTGTTTGTCCCATAACTTTTTGTGTGTGTTTTTTTTTAAGTGAAGGGAATAGAGAGAGAAAAAGTCTTGTGGGGGAGGTCCAGGTCTCACACTCTCTTTACCCCCCCCCCCCCTCTCCTCCTCCTCCCCAGGTTTTAGTTTAAATGTTTTTTTTCTATAAAACTGTCAGGCTGTGTACATGTTCCCCTTTTGCCGGCCGATTTTGTGCTTGCGTGTATATATTATTTTAAAGTTTTGGTGTGCAGAAGAAGTTGGAAGTCCAGTCGATCCAGAAGAGCCTGACCTTCCAGGCCTTGAGTTTACTTTTTTTAAAAATATCAGCCACTGGCGTGCTGGTGAATGAAGGAAAACTGTTTAATTGTTGTTGGATTCTTGGCCATCTGCCCAGCACCGACTCTTTCGTTTCTTTAATATCCTTTAATGGAGGCGTAGAGCGAGTTTGCAAATTCCTGCTAGGAGAGCAGTTTGCTTTGTATCTTAGTTCTTTGGATCTGCTTTACCTTCAAAGGAAGCTGTTGTGGATAAATGAGCTGTTTTGGGGAGGGACTGTACTATTTATCTTTAATATGATATCTATATCATTTGGTTTTCGAAATTGGCAGGAATAGTGCTTTATTTTGACTGAATTTACATAAGCTAGTCAGTTTTTTAATTAGCACCCTTGCCGTTCCAAGTGATTTAGCAGACAGAAGTTTTGTTTTATTTACATGATCTCTTTTGTTCTGTACTGGTTACATCAATTAGGAGATTGATGTGTATCAATACATTTTCAGGACAGTATTGCTTTGTCAGCTGAGGGTGGGGGGGAAAAATGTATGTTAGTCAAAGGTCAATAAAATCCAGTAACGGCTAAACGTAATGTCTTAACACATCCACATGTAAGAGTCATTACAGCTTGATAAGTACTGAAATCATGTCCAGGAAAGCATCAGGGAACTAAATTTCTAAAAGGATTAGAATGAAGTTTCCATTCAAATATTTGAATGATCTCATGTAACTGGAACCTGCTCCTGTAGTAAATTCTGTAAATGTACTGTTTAGGGTATTGTATGTCCTTACAATAAATGTACGTAAGCATAACTCAGCGAGAGTGTTACTTTGTAGTAAAACATTCTTTCCCTGTCAGCTGATGTTACAATCCAAGTCTAGTGTCATAATCTTGCGGATAAAACACAAATCTTCCTGCCATGTGGTGCAAAGAGGATCAGAGAAATTCTTTTTCTGACAGATTTTCTTAATTGCAGTGGTTAATGAAGGATGGGGACAGCCAGTTTTTTTTACACATCAAGAAGCAAATCGCAAAGCTACGTGTATATACATTTTGAGGTGCGTGAGATGAAGAAGAATCACTCGATTGACTTCATCTATTACCACATCTTGTTCATGTACATCTCTCTCAACACCACTTGAGCAGTAGCACGAGAGATTTACCATTACACATCTTTTTTTAAAAGAAATTATGGCTGAGTTTGTTAGCTGTCATAAACCCTTGCAATTAGACCCATCAAGTTTGATTTTTTTTCCTGTTTAATGCCACTTCAGTATGTTGTTGTCCATACCGTAGTCATACCTACCTGTTGGCCGTTATCATTTATTTATAAATGTTAATTTTAATGTGAACTTGCAAAGCATTTAAAAATAAAAGCATATACAATTAATAAGTTCTTGTAGGATGTTGCTAAATAGTGGCAGACCTTGGCATGTTCCTATAACTGATTTACCAGGATAACGATTGTGCAGATGACAGCTTGGGAATTAAACAGGGATGCATTTCATTGGTAGTATTGTGATAATCGCTGGACTAGTAATCCAGCAGCCCAAGCTAATGGAGACGAGTTCAAATCCCACCATGTCGTGCCATCAATAATTCTGGAATTGAAAGCTAGACTCAGTAATTGTGACCATGCAGCTCTCATGAATTGTCGTAAAAACTGTTCTGGTTCACCAAAGCTCTTTAGGGAAGGAAATCTGCCATCCAGCCTACATGTGATTCCAGATCCATGGCAATGTGGTTGATTCCTAATTGCTGTCTGAAACAAATGCTGGCTTTGCTGGTGGGACCTACATCCAATGAAAGAATGAAATCAAATTAATCTTCATCGCCCCCCCTCCATTCGCAAAATTGTAATGCTGTGTGTAAATCCCTTGCCTTCCAATGTCTAATTTTACTTGTGTTTGAGCCCCCAACAAGATGTGATGGGTACATTTTCTTGGGCTGGAGCACAAAAGGGTGCATTCGCAGCCCATTTTCCAGCCTGTGCCATTTTTACCTCCATTGCTTGTCAGTGCTGAAGACCAATTTCACCATGCTGTTTTATCTCTGTTAATGTTCCTCCCCTTTTTCCCTCAGTCCTAGTTGATGCATAGTTCCACAGCTATTTGTGACCATCAAATAAGTTGCTCAAGTGACTATTCTTGTTTGAGGTTCAGGGAGCATAAGATCCAGAGTCCATTTAGTCTTCGTAGCTTTATTTTTTTAATAAAGTTTATTTATTAGTCACAAGTAAGGCTTACATTAACACTGCAATGAAGTTACTGTGAAATTCCCCTAGTCACCACAGTCGGCGCCTGTTCGGGTCAATGCACCTAACCAGCACGTCTTTCAGAATGTGGGAGGAAACCAGAGTACCCGGAGGAAACCCACGCAGACATGGGAAGAATGTGCAAACTCCATAGAGACAGTTCCCAAGCCGGGAATCAAACCCGGGTGTCCTGCCACCATTCAGTGAGACTATGGCTCATCTATGAATGTATTCCACATATCTTCCTTTATCCCATATCCTTTTTGGTTAACACACATCTATCAATTCGATTTTAAATTTATAATTGATCAGTGTAAATTGCCATTTGTGAAGAAGTTCTAAAATCCTACTAGGCTTTTGTACGTAAAAGTCTTTCCAAATTTCATTCCTAGAAGGTCTTGCGTTTAGGCTGAACCCTCTAGTCTTAGGTTCAGCAGAAAGCAGAAATAGCTTCTCTCTATCTGCCCTCTGTTCTCAATATCTTAAACTTTTGTACTTTCTAAGTCCCAAGGAATACAGCCCTAGTTTGTGTAATCACTCCTTACCTTTTGGAATACCGGTATCATTCATGTAAACTTACTTGACATTCTCTCCCGAGATCAATATGATGCCCAGAACTGCTTACAGTACTCCAGGTGTGGTACGACCAGGGCTTTGTATCATTAAAACAATTCTTCTCCCTTGGTGTATTCTATTCCTGTAGATATAAAGGTCAAAATTACATTCATCTTGACTTCACATTTGCCTACATTGAAATCCATTTGCCACAGTTGCACCCATTCACTTTATCAATATCTATTTTGTACTTCCAATGGGGCGGCACGGTAGCACAGTGGTTAGCACTGCTGCTTCACAGCTCCAGGGACCTGGGTTCGATTCCCGGCTTGGGTCGCTGTCTGTGTGGAGTTTGCACATTCTCCTCGTGTCTGCGTGGGTTTCCTCCGGGTGCTCCGGTTTCCTCCCACAGTCCAAAGATGTGTGGGTTAGGTTGATTGGCCATGCTAAAATTGCCCCTTAGTGTCCTGAGATGCGTAGGTTAGAGGGATTAGTGGGTAAAATATGTAGGGATATGGGGGTAGGGCCTGGGTGGGATTGTGGTCGGTGCAGACTCGATGGGCCGAATGGCCTCTTTCTGTACTGTAGGGTTTCTATGATTTCTATGATCTATACACCCTATAATGCAGCCTATCTGTATCATCAGCAAATTTGAATATTTTTTCACTTCCTCATTTAAATTTTTAATATGGTGAACAGTTGGACTCCAACACTGATCGTCCCAGGCCACTGCTAGTCACATCTTGCCAATTGGAGCAACAGCCTAATATTCCTATTTTCTGTCTCCAGTTACTCAGACGATTTCCTAACAAGGATAAGAGTTTGCCCTCAGTTCCATGAGCTTCACCTTTAGCTAGCTGTCTCTTCTGAATGACATTATGGAATGTCTTCTGGGAATCAATATAAATAATACCCAGGGGCATTGTCCTAGGTGGTCTTGTGGCACATGGATAATGTAGCTGTGCCTGAGAGAGAATTCTGGGTTTAAGCACCACTTCTGGACTTGATAGCCAACAAAGGGACCTGGGGGTCCTTGTGCATGAGATGCAAAAACCCAGTCTGCAGGTGCAACAGGTGATCAAGAAGGCAAATGGGATGTTGGCCTATATCACAAGGGGGATAGAATATAAAAACAGAGATGTCTTGCTGCATCTGTACAGGGCATTGGTGAGGCCGCAGCTGGAATACTGTGTGCAGTTTTGGTCCCCTTATTTGGGGAAGGATATATTGGCCTTGGAGGGAGTGCAGAGAAGGTTCACCAGGTTGATACCAGAGATGAGGGGTGTTGATTATGAGGAGAGACTGAGCAGATTGGGTTTGTACTCGTTGGAATTTAGAAGGCTGAGGGGGGATCTTATAGAGACCTATAAGATAATGAAGGGGCTGGATAGGGTAGAGGTGGAGAGATTCTTTCCACTTAGAAAGGAAGCTAGAACTAGAGGGCACAGCCTCAAAATGAAGGGGGGTCAGTTTAGGACAGAGTTGAGGAGGAACTACTTCTCTCAGAGGGTGGTGAATCTCTGGAATTCTCTGCCCACTGAAGTGGTGGAGGCTACCTCGTTGAATATGCTTAAATCACGGATAGGTGGATTCCTGATCGGTAAGGGAATTGGGGGTTATAGGGATCAGGCGGGTAAGTGGAACTGATCCACTTCAGATCAGCCATGATCTTATTGAATGGCGGGGCAGGCTCGAGGGGCTAGATGGCCTACTCCTGCTCCTATTTCTTATGTTCGTAAGGGCAGTTCATAATGTGGCCAAACTTGTAAAGCCTTCCCTTCCTAAAAGCACAGTAAGAAGTCTCTCAACACCAGCTTAAAGTCCAACAGATTTATTTGGTATCACGAGCTTTCGGAGCGCTGTTCCTTCACCAGGTAAGTCAAAAGCAACCTCAGGTGAGTTCCTAATAGCAACTGTGGGTGTACCTGCACCACATGGACTGCTGTAGGTCAAAAAGGTGGCTTACCACCATCTTCTCCAGGCCAATTGAGGATAGGCAATAAATGTTGGTTTAGCCAGTAATGCCCACAACCTGTGAAATTAAAAGCAATATATGTCAATGGTGGGAGGTGAAAGCAGGAGACATTCCAAGTCAGATCTTAGATTTAGATTTTTTTTTGTCACATGTATCAAGGAACAGTGAAAAGTATTGTTTTGCATGCCATCTATACAAATCATACCATAAGTACATGAGGGTAATAGAACAGAGTGCAGAATGTAGTGTTACAGCTGCAGAGAAGATCAGTTCAGTATCTGAGAGGTCCGTTCAAAAGTCTGATAACAGTGGAAAAGAAGCTGAGTGTCTGTTGGTATGTGTTTTCAAACTTTTGTATCTTCTACCCGATGGAAGAGAGCATAACTGAGGTGGGAGGGGTCTTTGATTATGTTGGCAGCTTTCCTGAGGCAGTGGGAAGTATAGACTGAGTCAATGGAAGGCGTGATGGACTGACTGCGTTCACACCTAATTTCATCCGGTCTTGGGCAGAGCAGTTGCCATATCAAGCCATGATGCATCCAGGTAGGATGCTTTCTATGGTAAGAGTCATTGTGGACATGCTGAATTTCCTTAGTCTTCTGAAGAAGTAAAGGCACTGGTGTGCTTTCTTAACTGTAGCATGGGTGGACAAGGACAGATTGGTGATCTTTACTCCTAGGAAGCTTTTGACCATCTTCTGTTCAATGCCATTGGTACAGACAGGGGAGTGTCCTTTACTGCCCTTCCTGAAGTCAATGACCAGCTCCTTTATTTTGCTGACAGAGAGATTGTTGTCTTTGCACCATGCCACTAAGCTGTCTATCTCTTTCCTATACTCCGTCTCATTGTTGTTTGAGATCTATGGCAGTGTCATCTGCAAACTTGTGCCATGTGATGGAAAGAAATTGAAGCCTCTCGCATCATCTCGAGGCTACAACATGCATGTAAAAGAACACATTGCCGCAACAACAGCTCTGATTCTGTATAGGGCACTGGTCAGCTGACTACATCTGAGTATTGTGTACAGTAATGATCTTATTTAAGGAAAGATATAAATGTGTTATAAGCAGTTCAGAGAAGGTTTACTAGACTGATACCAGGAATGGTTAGTGGGTTGTCAAAGAACAAAGAAAATTACAGCACAGGAACAGGCCCTTCAGCCCTCCAAGCCTGCACCGACCATGCTACCCGACTGAACTAAAACCCCCTACCCTTCCAGGGACTATATCCCTCTAAAGAGGGATATGTCTTATGAGGAAAGTTTGTATCCGCTAGAGTTTAGAAGAGGAGTAGGAGATGACTTGATCATAACCTTGAAGATCCTGAGGGGTATTAACAGGGTGAATGTGACGAGGATGTTTCTCCTCTGGAACTAGGGGTTACTGTTTAGAAACAAGGCGATTGTTCATTTGAGACACAGATGTGGAGAATTTATTTCTGAGTAGTGAGACCTTGGAACTCTTCCTCAAAAGGCAGTAGAAGCAGAGTCTTTGAATATTTTTAAGGGAGAGCTAGATAGATCTTTGATTAAAAGGGGGAGGGGGTGCAAGGTTATCGATAGGCAGGTATGTGGGGTTGAAGTTACCAGCAGATCTGGCACGATCGTATTAAATGGCGGAGCAGGCTCGACAGTCCGAGTGGCCTACTCCTGCTCCTAATTCGTATGACTCCTTGGGCTGCTTGATACAGTTGGCTGGACAGCTGGTGTGGATCAGATTGGTATGAACAGCACTGGACTTGATCCCTGTTCCAGCTGGGATGGATCTGGGACCTGCCTTCTTGCCCTACCTATGGCAGAGATCATGATACTGTGGTTGAGACCTGCCTTCAGGCAAAGAACAGAAGAAACAGCATTCCTCTACCCCCTCTAGTCAACTGATCAAAAAACTTCAATCAGATTTGTCAGGCACAGCCTGCCCTTTACAAATCTATACTAGCTCTCCCTCTGATCAGGTGAAAAGTTTCAAGGTGTTCAGTCTTCTTTATCTTAATTAGACTCTAGCACTCCACCAACAGCATAATTATTTTCTCCACCCCCCCCCCTCCTTTTTAGATAGCAAACTGACATGCCCATGCACCCAATTTTCCAATCTAAAACAATCTTCGAATTGAAAGAACTTTGCCGATGCCTAACCACTGTTCTCACTGACTTTTAAAACTGTGGGTTGAAAACTATCTAGTCTGGGGGAGTTTGTCACTCCTCAGCGACATTAGTTAGGCCATTACGGTTATTGTGCTTGTGTTCATTTTCGTCAGTTCCTGCCCAATTCAATATTAGTTTCTTGGAATGTCTGTTGAGCTACCCTCCTCCAGTATAAGTATGAGCACAAAACAATTACTCAGCATGCCTAACATTCCTTATTTTCATTGATGTATCACCAGTTAACAAACTTCAGCTTTGGTCAAAACACTGGCAGGTAACCATGGTGGTTTGATAGCCATACTTGATTCTTTTTTCATCTGAGATCTGTGTATTCTTTTAAGTGAGTCAGGTAGTAGCTAAATAACCATAGCTATTTCTAGTCCCTTCCATAATTCTAGCATGCCTACCACTGCCCAAGCCAAGAGCAAGCTCGCACCAACTAGGCATCAAACTTTAGATCTTCCTGGCCAATAAGGCTTACTCACTGCTATAACTAGTTGACTAATTGGGAGTTGGTTTTGCTCAGTTGGCTGGACACCTTGTTAGTGATGTAGAGCGATTCCAACAGTGTGGGTTCAATTCCCATACTGGCTGAGGTTATTCACGAAGGCCCTGCCTTCTCAAACTTGCTCTTCACCTGAGGTGAGGTGATCCTCAGGGTAAATCAGCCTCTGGTCGTCTGGGACTGTGGCAACTTTACTTTTAATTGGGAAGAATCACAGGACCTGCCATTTCGGCTGTCCCTTAGGACGAGTAAGTCTTGCACTGCTACAGGTTGTGGACTTGTTAGAGTGACTCCAATAAGAATCCAGGATCAATCCAGACGATGACTGGGAGCATAACTGATGTCTTACTGTGTAAGGCATAACTTGATCTGTATGGGCCTAAATAAAAGGCAAATATGAGACACTGGCTACTTTACACTGAAAGGAAATACATTTATTGTTCAATCAAAAATTATTTTTACTATTGTTGCTTCAGAAATTATAAGAGGAAGGCAACAGGGAACAAACTACAAGTAACAATGCAGCACCAATTTGAAAACAAAAACCGCCAAGGTCAGTGAAGCAATGCAGCAAATCCATAAAACTAGTGCAGTAGAAGTGCCTCAATGCTCCCTTGAAAAATGACATACCTCAATCAAGAGGTCAAATGCTGAAAGGCATCATGATTATGAAAGAAAATACTCCAGCAAGAAAGTTGAAAGAACTGCAGACAAAATTGAGTCATCCCAGTGTAGGGCAGAGAAGGCACCTGGCAAATAAAGAGGAATTAACTCTTAAGTTAAAAAGATGAAAGAGACTGGAAGAGAACACTTGGCAACAACAGGAACATGGAGCCTGAATGGGATCTCCTGTCTGTTTTGCAGACCAGAGAGATTCTGTAAATGTCGACACCTGTGGCCATTGTGATGTGAATTAATTTTCACAGCTTTGTAATCTCAAACCAGACTTGCACACTTCATTCCCCTATTGCAGTTGGAAGAGTCTGGCGGTTTTTAGTGTTGAAGGGTGTGAATGCTGTGCTCGTACAGATTTTTGACTTGCCACGTCAAGGATTGTTGCTTGGTATAATACAGAATGCTAAGATGGCACAAAGATTCCTACTAAAACGACCATGCATCATGGAGTGTTTAGAAGGCAGCTGGAGGAGAAATGTGGGCTTCTGGGTTAAGGGAGGTAATGGCAGTTTTGGACAATAAGATGAGAAAGTAGCAAAACTTGTTGAGAAAGAGGCAGTACATCTCGGGCATATTTGTTTGGAAAGCAGGTGGACAGTGTGGTTGTGGGGTGCTTGGAAAGAGAATATTTTTACATGAAGTATTCTGAGGGGGAATAAGGGGCACCTTGATGAAAATGAATGGAATGCAAAAAGACAAATGCTAAATAGTTACTATTTACAAGCAGATGTGTGGAAACTAAATGCAACAAAGGTAACTACAACCAGGCTGTTTAAAAAAAATGTAAAGGCTATAAAAATAAACTTCAAGGAGAAAACTGAAACACTTGTAGGGAGGGAGGTAATATTGAAATACTTGGGTGGTGTCACTGGAACTTCTAGCAGGATAAGACAGAAACTTGAGTGAAATCTGACTTAAATTAGGAAAGTTGTCTTGAAAGTTGCACTAAACTGAGTAGGAAATATACCGCAATTTTGAAGTATCCAAAGTAGCGCTGGTTGTCAGAGATCAGTGACAATTGTGTCTTATTGAATACAGGTGAAGCTCTCCTTTGGAGAAACTTCTTCACCAACGAACGGTTAGAATCTGGAATTATAGGGGCTTAAAAGGGAGTTAGGGAATTGGATCATTGTGAAGAGGGAGAATTTGCAGAGCTGCAGAGAAAAGGCAGGGGAGTGGAACTAGGTGAACTGCTCCCTCAGAAAACCAGCACAAACACAGCAGGCCAAATGTCATCCTTCTGTGCTACAATTCTATCATGATTCTTTTAGAAATAAGGAATGCACCTCTCTCCTCTTCACCAATCCAATATAATAAACGTCCAGATTTTTGCTCACGTGATGAGCCTTGAAGTGTAGACAGAAAAGGTACATTACAAATAGCTGTGAGGTTGATATACCACAATAGGAAGTAGATCGTTCAGTCCTCTAACACCAGTGAGATGAGGTGCTGTGTGACATTTTGTCCCTTAAAAATCGTGGCAAATAATTGGAGCACGGATAATTGACATTCACTGCAAGTTGTTGGAGCTAAAGTCTTGTGTAAAGGTATTCGGGTTCTATATCTAGAATTGCATCCTTACACACAGGTAGAAGGGGCACTTTATATGAAGACTATATGAAGATTATTCTCTCCCCCCCCCCCCCCTGTTCTTGAATGTATTTGCAATGAGCACAGCAATAGTAGAACCTTAATGGTTTGACCTTCACAAAGCAGTGCCGCTTTGCCCTTCTGATGTTTTTCAATGCCTTGTTAAAGGTTTGCAACACACTTCAATTAATTAGTTTGTTTAGAATTTATATATACATTTTTTCTTTTCTCACATGGAATTATTTACCAATTAACTCTCCCCATCCTGCCAAACCCTATCCCAGTCTCCCTCGACAGTTCTACGAGGAAGACTGGGCGTGTAGGTTATTGGGAAGCCACTGAAAGCATTTTCCCAATGGTGTGACAATGAATAACTTGGAATCATTGGTGTGAATCATCATTTTGAAATTGCATTATAAGCTTTTTCAGATGTGTGACTGTGGGAAAGGGACATTAGAACTGAATTGATTTTTCCCTTTCCCAATATTCATGCGCAATGCCTCTAAAGCAGAAAGTTGGGCAACAAATTAAGTAGAATGCTGATGCATCTTCCCTCCTGTAAACCATGGCAGCTAAAACCAATTGTAGTAACTCTGCCTTGCCTTTGCTGAGAGCTTACTCAGCAAAAGGTAACCATTGATCCTCACTTTCATAGACAGTTGATGGCACAGTATGAGATGTCACACGACACCAGGTTATAGTCCAACAGGTTTATTTGAAATCACAAGCTTTTGGAGCGCTGCTTCTTCACCAACTGATGGCACGGTGGATTTGTTTGCATGCTGTTTGTTTTTTAAAAAGCGGTAAGGGCAAATTTGGCTGTCATTGCGTTATAAGCTCAGGTGTCATAACTGAGAAGCTTTTGAATTGTTGACGAGTGAAAGATTGAATGTATTTTGGACAACCAAAAATGTGGCCTGGGAATGTGTTTAAAGGTGTAAGTAACTCAGTTACTGTTTGGTGGATTCTCTTGGAGATTTTCAAGTCATTTAGAAACTGTTGAGAGTTAAATATCCACCTGGTGTGTTAAATTATTTTGTATGTGCAACACTAAAATCCTCGCCATGCTATGTTCACTAACTTGGCCAAATCGGTAAGCTCTTGATGAGATGCATCTTCAAATGCAGCTCGAGTAGATCTAAGGAAAGAGTTCTTATTTGTAGTTAAAATGGCTAAATTATTTTGTAACTGCTTTTGCTTTTGAGTTGTGATATAATGCCCAAGGAATCCCCAAGGAATTTGACTCCTATTGCCTGGTACAGACAATCTTATCTGGTCGGTCCATATTGTGATTGTAGTTAACACATGGATTCTTGATAATCTCTGGTCTGCATCAGAAATAATCTGTTTAGATTTATTGCTTTTTCTGTTGATTGAAAGTTACATTTATAACCTTTTTAGGGCTCTTTTGTAATAGGCTCAAATCTTGTGATTTAATGGCATTTATGTTCACTAGCTGAGCATAAAACCTGTAGAATTGTCAGGTTAGTATTATATTGCATAAAACCTTCTCTAGTGATCACCTATGTTCAAAAAAACTTGGGACTTTCTGAAATTAGTTATTGGAAGACTTTTTAGCAGACATTTTCAGTTGTTACAAGTAGGCAGTGATGGAGAGGATATGAGGCTGGAAGCAGGGCTAGAGATCAGATAAGATGCTAAAATTGTGAACATTCTGATACCACCTTTGGAGGGGGATGGGATGGAATCAGTGACAAGAATCAGTAATCAAAATCAGAAATGGTTTCTGGTGCACTATCCCTGTTGACCTTTAACCATGCCTTTCCTCCATTTAGTTCAATGGGTCTATCCTGCTTCCACTCTGGGTTGATCCATTATCTCCAGCAATGTGGTTTCTTATCCCACTCCAGGCACTGTTTACTCTGGAGTTCCCCAATAATCTATCCTTGGTACTTTTCATTTGCTGACTGCCCTTCAGTCACACAGATTCTACACGCACGCTAACAAACCCCCAGATTACCCCTTTTGACCATTTTGCTGACTGACTTCTCTGACTTGCCTGATATTCAATCTTGGATATGCCAAAGTTCTCTCCAGTAAAGTGTTGGTAAGACCAAAGCCATTGTCTTCTTCCTCTGCTGCAAAGTGCAGAGCCTTGCTACCGATACTTTCCTTCTCCCAGGTTTAACTAGTGTGTTGCAAGTTTATCTTAACTTGGTGAGTGGAATTTCTAAATATATCGTTTGTCATTAAGACTGACCAATTCCATCTCCGTAAGATTCTGTCTCCACTCCATCTCAGCTCATCAGTTACTGAAACCCTCATCTTAGTCACCCAGTGCTCCTTGGCATGCTTCCCATTGGTCAAATTCTATAAAACACTGCCCGTGCTGTACACTCCAAGTCTGACTCACCTATGCCCCTTTGATGATTTCTGTATTTCCAGCTTTCCCAACATGAAATTTAAAATATTGGTTTTTATTTTTATTTATTGGGGTCACAAGTAGGTTTACATTAACGCTGCAATGATACTGAGAATTCCCTAGTGATCGTGCCCCCTATTATCCATATACTTCCCGAGCCCTACAAACCCTGCCCCCCTCCATTCTCCTGGTTCAAGTCTCTTGTGCATGTCTCCTTTCCTTTACTGCCCACTTGCAATTATCTTCAGCTATCCACATCAAAACGCTGGTGGAATTCATTCCTTAAAACTACTCTAATTTTCCATCTCCCCGCTTGTCTTTTAAAATTCTCTTTCCAACCCACATCTTCGGTCCAGCTTTTGGTTATCTCCTCCCAATAACTCATTTTTTTCTTGATCTCTAAAGTACTATTGTTTATAAATGAAAGTGGTGTTGGAAAAGTGGTACTGTTGATTTTATTTGAATTCGATAATTTTTGTGTATGTATGCTAAGTCAAACCTCAGGTTGATGTTCGTTGCAGCCTTTTTTGGTTTGGTTCTTGCCCGACAATGATACACATTTGTGTTAACAGTGCCATTTGTAGGAATGTTGGTTGTTCTACCCCAGATACATTAAGGCATATTCTACCCTTATCACTGTTTGATTTACTGTTACCCCATTATCTTGACGGGTTGCTTGCAATAGCAACAGAAATCTGATACTACTTTCTGTTACAGTAAAGCCTGAGAGAGAAGTTTGCCGTACTGTAACATTTAACTGAAGAAGATGCCTTTGATAAACTGGTTGTACCTGTGGTCTTGCTATTGTGCATCTGCACAGACTATCTTAGCCATAGCACACATGCAAAATATAGACGTTGAAATGTTGGTCTTCTGTCTACAGCTGTGTCAGCACATATTACTAGCGGCAGCCTGGAAGGCAGTTGCTCTTCAAATTTAAGAAGTTCCGCTCCATTTTAGTGGTGCAACATTTACACAACTGTGCCTGCTTTCATTTAATCAAACGCCACAAAA
Source organism: Mustelus asterias (assembly GCF_964213995.1). Lineage (NCBI taxonomy): Eukaryota > Metazoa > Chordata > Chondrichthyes > Carcharhiniformes > Triakidae > Mustelus > Mustelus asterias. The sequence continues at coordinate 124,682,074 of NC_135808.1, read as the reverse complement.
CTCCTTTGCAATGTGAGAGTGGGGGCTGATGGTGTTTCCTTGAACACCTGCAGCTGCTGGACATTATACAAACTGTACGTATGTAGCAACTCCTGGTGCATGTGGGCTGCCTGCAGTTTTGAGTGTTGCTGCCTTTGCCCTAAGCTCTCAGCCTAAGGGTGAAGCCAGTAACTTGCTTGCAGCATTCCTGACCAGTTTAGACTACCCTCTTGTTTATACATTTGTTTTAATCTTATTTTTGTGACTCATGTAACTCTGAAGATGTGCAGTTACATTACCAAATCTTTCCATGGTACAAATGGAACAAGTTTAGGTGTTTACTTTAATATATTTTCATGTTCTTTCTAACTAAGAGTTTGTAAGTCGATCCTCTGATTAGTACCTGAACGTATTGGGGCAGCAAGTTGTCATAGTCAAATTTATTCCTTGGTGATGTCCCTGTGGGGGCTGTACCCTCAGCATTTTTGACAAAGATAAATATCATTGATTGCTACTGTCATAACTCTATTAAACTATTTGTTTTCGTATGAACTCGAAAGAGGTTCCAGAAGGCTGTTGGACCTGTGAAGTGGGCTATCACCTTCAGAGGAAGGTGTTTTAATAGAGAATTCTGAAGGCAGTTATACTGAGCATTTTCTTGGTGAAAAATGGGTGCATTTGATAGTTCGAAGTTTCAGGGAAACATTAAGTCTTATTTTTTTCTAAACGACTATTTGTTTGCATAGAATGTGAGACTGAAGAAATAATACAAAGAATGCTAACCCACCTAGACAGGCATTTCAACACTTCCAGGTTATGAATTGGACTTTTTTTTTAAGGCCTTTCTCGCTGATTTATATAATTCACCATAGACACAAACTTTCATTTATATTGTACGAAACACCAAAAATGTTGTACAACATTTTGCATTTATATACTGCCTTTAGCATAGTTAAACATCCCAATCCACTTCACAGGAGCATTATCAAACAAAGTTTGATGCTGAGTCACACGAGATATTGAAATAGATGACCAATAGCTTGGTCAAGGCGGTACATTTTAAGGAGCATCTTAAAGGAAGAAAGGGATTGAAAAGTGGAGAGATTAGGGGAGGGAATTCCAGAACTTCAGGCCTCAGTGGTGAAGGCATGCCCACCAGTAATAGTGAGTAAAATAGGGGGTGCTCAAGGCCAGGGTTGGAGGATCGCAGATATCTGGGAGAATAGTCTAGCTGGAGGGGATTACAGAGATGGGATAGGGCAAGGCCATGAAGGGATTTGAAGGATAAGAATCTTGAAATCAACGCATTGCTTAATCAGAGCCAATATAGGTCAATGAATGGAACTTGTTGTGTAATAGGATATGAATAGCAGAGTTTGAGGAACTTCTAGGAGATGGAATTTAGAAGGCTGGCCAAGAGTGTGTTAAACGGGTCATGTCTGGAGGTAACCGGCATTGATGAGGGTTTTGGCATCAGGTCAAGCGGATCTGGGCAATATCATGGAGATAATGAAACTAGACGTTATTGATTATAATTGTGCCAATCTTGTGAATAGGAGACACATTGTGAACAGTCTTGTTCAGCCTCTTGCCAGGAGAGGGATGGAGTTTGTGGCTGGTGAATAGAGTTAATGGTTTCAGCTTTCCCAAAATTTAGTTGGATAATAAATTGTTCATCCAGTACTGGATGTTGGGCAAGCCATCTATCTTTGGGTCAAGAGAAGTAGTATTTAAGGTTTAACTGGATGTTGTTAGTGTACATGGGGAATGTATTGATTGATGCCACTCAGGTGCAAGTGCAGATCCTTGGAACATTCCAGAGCTAATAGTGCAGGAGCAGGAAGAGAAACCACTGCAAGTAATCCTTTGGCTATGACTTGAACCAGGTGAGTGCTGTCGCACCAAGCTAGATATTGGAAGAAGGTGGTTTTGCCAACTGTAATTGGCTACAGACAGATTGAGGGGGGAGGGGGGGGGGGAGGAGAAAGAGAGAAGCAGCCATGACATCTAAAGTTTTGGTGGTTGTGGGAATGTTCCTATTTTAAACAGGTTTTCAAGGAAATATGAAGCTTTGCTCTGTTATGGTGGTGTTTTTGATAGGGTGAGGAAGCACTACATGGATCTAGCAATTGCCAATTGGAGTACTGCACACCTCATGCTAATGGTATGCCATTAGTGTTAAATCTCCTCTTTCCCATAGCCTGGAGAATGTGGAACCTACAATCTCCCTCAAGGCATTTTTATATTTGTGCTTTTCTACTTGATGCTTTTGGAGACTTCCATTTGTATTCCTCACGGGCATTTCTTAAATTGGCTCCCTTATTCAAAAATTAGAATCATAAGCATTTTCATGGATCTGTGATCCCATTGCTGGGATAAAGGAACTGATCGTAGTGTACCATAGAATAGTAACAGCCAAGCAGGAGGCCGTTTGGCTCATTGTGCTCTTGTTGAAGAAGAGGCTGCAGCTTTTGCAGCAATCTTAAGCCAGAAGGACATTGTGGGAGGCTAGGAAGGGAATTGCAGGTCCCTTAGCCGAGATATTTGAATCATCGATAGTCACAGATGAGGTGCCTGAAGATTGGAGGATGGCAAATGTTGTGCATTTGTTTAAAAAGGGCTGCAGGGAAAAGCCTGGGAACAACAGGCCAGTGAGCCTCACATCTGTGGTGGGTAAGTTGTTGGAAGGTATTTTGAGAGACAGGATCTACAGGCATTTGGAGACGCAAGGACTGATTAGGGACAGTCAGCATGGCTTTGAGAGTGGAAAATCATGTCTCTCAAATTTGATTGAGTTTTATGAAGGGGTAACCAAGAAGGTAGATGAGAGCAGTGCAGTTGATGTTGTCTACAAGAACTTTAGCAAGGCCTTTGACAAGGTACCGCATGGTAGTTAAATCTCACGGGATCCAGGGTGAGGTAGCTAAATGGATACAAAATTGGCTTGATGACAGAAGCCAGAGGGTGGTTGTAGAGGGTTCTTTTTCAAACTGGGGACCTGTAACCAGCGGTGTGCCTCAGAGATCGGTGCTGGGTCCACTGTTATTTGTCATTTATAGTAATGATTTGGATAAGAATATAGGAGGCATGGTTAATAAGTTTGCAGATGACACCAAGATTGGTGGCATAGTGGACAGTGAAGAAGGTCATCTCGGATTGCAACGGGATCTTGATCAATTGGGCCAGTGGGCTAACGAATGACAGATGGAATTTAATTTAGATAAATGCGAGGTGATGCATTTTGGTAGATTGAACCAGGGCAGGATTTACTCAGTTAATGGTAGGGTGTTGGGGAGAGTTACAGAACAGAGATTCATAGCTGCTTGAAAGTGGAGTCACAGGTGGACAGAATGGTGAAGAAGGCATTCGGCATGCTTGGTTTCATGGATCAGAACATTGAATACAGGAGTTGGGACGTCTTGTTGAAGTTGTACAAGACATTGGTAAGGCCACACTTGGAATAGTGTGTACAGTCCTGGTCACCCTATTATAGAAAGGATATTATTAAACTAGAAAAAGTGCAGAAGAGATTGTCTAGAATGCTACCGGGACTTGATGGTTTGAGTTATAAGTGTATCCTCTGAGCATAGGAGGCTTAGGGGTGATCTTGGAGGTCTATAAAATAATAAGGGGCATAGATCAGCTAGATAGTCCAATATATTTTCCCAAAGGTAGGGGAATCTAAAACTAGAGGGCATAGGTTTAAGGCGAGTGGGGAGAAATACAAAAGGATCCAGAGGGGCAATTTTTTCATGTAGAGGGTGGTGAGTGTCTGGAACAAGCTGCCAGAAGTGGTGGTAGAGGCGGGTACAATTTTGTCTTTTAAAAAGCGTTTAGACAGCTACATGGGTAAGATGGGTAAAGAGGGATATGGGCCAAATGCGGGCAATTTGGCCTAGCTTAAGGGTTTTAAAAAGGGTGGCATGGACAAGTTGGGCCGAAGGGCCTGTTTCCATGCTGTAAACCTCTAAGACTCAAGTATCGAGTGGATGGTCCATCTCGGCCTCCACCAGAGGTTCACAGCATCACAGATGCCAGTCTTCAACCAATTCAATTCACTCCATGTGATATCAAGAAACGGTTAAAGGCAGCGGATACTGCAAAGGCCAAGACCAATGACTATATTCCGGTAATAGTACTGAGGGCTTGTGCTTCAAAGCTTGCTGTATCCCTAGCCAAGCTGCTCTAGTGCACCTACAACATTGGCATCTATCCAGCAATGTGGAAAATGCCCCAGTATGTCCTGTATACACAAAGCAGGACAAATCCAACCTGGCAATTACTGCCCCATTGGTCTACTGTCATCAGTAAAGTGATGGAAAGTGTCATCAACAATGCAATCAAGCATGCTTAGTAATAATTGGTTCACTGATGCTCAGTTTGGCTTTCAATCGCATCACTCTCCTGACCTCATTACAGCCTTTGTTCCCACATGGACAAAACAGCTGAACTCCAGAACTTCAGGTGAGAATGACTGTCGTTGACATTGACTGGTATTACATCAAGGAGACCTAAGCAAAACTGAGAGTCAATAGGAATCGGGAGGAAAACTCTGCTGGTTGGAGTCATACCTAGCACAAAGGAAGATGATTGGGGTTGTTGGAAGTCAGTCATCTCATTTGCAGGACATCACTGCGGGGATTGCTCAGGGTAGTGTCCTAGGGCCAAGCACCCTCCGCTGCTTCATCAATGACCGTCTCCATTATAAAGTGGTGATGTTCGCTATGTTCAGCACGATTCATGACTCCTCAGATACTGAGGTAGTCCATTTCCAAATACAGCAAGGCCTGGGCTGACAACTGGCAAGCAACATTCACGTCACACAAGTGCCAGGCAATGACCATCTCCAACATGACAGAATGCAACCATCTCCCCATGACATTCAATGGCATTGACGTTGTCGAATCCCCCTCTATCGACGTTCTGGGTGTTTCCTTTGACCGGAAGCTGAACTGAACTAGTCATATAAATACTGTGGCTACAAGAGAAGGTCAGAGGCTAACAATCCTGAGGTGTGTAACTCACCTCAACTCTCCAAAGCTTGTCCGCCACCTACAAGGCGCAAGTCAGGAGGGTGATGGAAAACTTTCCACTCGCCTGGATATATGCAGCTTCAACAACATTCCGAGATGCAATTGTTCAAGACAAAGCAGCCCGCTTGATTGGTGGTGGTGGAGGGAGTGAATGTATGTGAATGTGATTCCACAGAGTGGCAGCTAGTGTGTGCCATCAACAAAATATAGTGCAGAAACTCACCAAGGCTCCTTTGACAGCATCTTACAAATCCACGACCACTAGCATCTAGAAGGACAGGGGTAGCAGATGTATAGGAACACCACCACCTGCAGGTTCCCCTCCAAGCCACGCATCATACATACTTGGAAATATGTCACTGTTCTTTCACTGTCTGAGTCAAAATCCTGTAACTCCCTTCCTAACCGCACTGTGGGTGTACCTACACCACGTGGACTGCAGTGTTCAAAAAGGCAGCTCATCACCGCCTTCTCAATGGCAGTTGGGGTTGGGCAATAAATGCAGGCATCACCAATGACATCTGCATCTCGTGGATGAATTTAAAAAAATGCTGGCTCTCTACAGGAGCACCTTGCCAAAGTCCCACTTCCCCACCCTTCCATGTTGCCCTGCAATTCCTTTCTCTTCAGCTGCTTATCCAGTTCTGTTTTAAAAGCCACAATTCATTTTAACAATAAATGTGTACAGTTGGTACACAGATGTTTCCCTTGTAATCCAAACTACCTTAGCACAATTAATAAAAAATAGTTTTCACATTTTAAAACGCACGTTTGGCATTGCATTGTCAACCTCATTGGTACAAAGGGCCCTTCTCTGATGTCAATTCGGAGAAAATAACAGGTTGTTACAGATTTCATTAAGATTTGGTTCTGTTTAATCAGTTTTTCAGTCAACTGTAGCCCAGAATAGTTGACTGTAACTCAGGTTAGAAGTTAAATTGTTTTGCCAAAACTGTGACGACCTTTCAAAAGTATTTCATTGCAGTAAAGTGGTTTGTGGTATTGAGGTTCTGAAAGGTACAATAAAAATGCCTTTACCTGGAACAGTTGTTTTCAACAATATTTTTATTTATATAGCACCTTTTAACATAATATTCCATGACATTTCATGAGCATTATAAAACAAAATATTGTCACATGAGAAATCTGTTTGAGAGCATATTTCCACTCCATCTGACGAAGGAGCAGTGCTCCGAAAGCTAATGGCATTTGCTACCAAATAAACCTGTTAGACTTTAACCTGGTGTTGTTAAAACTCTTACTGTGTTTACCCCAGTCCAACGCCGGCATCTCCACATCATAGAAAATAGAAGCAGGAGTAGGCCATTCAACCCATTGAGCCTGCTCCTTCATTCAATGTAATCATGGCTGATCCTCCATCAACCCCATAGTCACATGTGCTCTCTCCATACCACTTGACTCCTTTAGTGTCTAGAAATCTGTATTTCCTCAAATAGATTCAGTGACTTGGCCTCCACCGCCTTCTATGGTAGAGAAAAGCTTTATCACAGACAGATTTTAGTGAGCATCTTAAAGCAGCAAAATTAGGTAGAGAAACCGAGGGTTAGGCAGCTGCAGGCATGGCCGCCAATGATGGAGCAATTTAAAATCCAGGGTACTCAAGAAGCCAGGATTACAGGAGGGTTGTCGGACTGGAGGAGATTCAAGATAAGGAGAGATGTGGCCAGGGAAGGAATTGCAAATATCTTTTGAGATGTACTAATGTATATGAAAGTGAGTAGAATTGGCTTTGAAAGGGTTGTCTATATTGACAAGACATATGCAAAAAATTTTTAAAGCAAGTGTCTCCTTCACCATGCCTTGAATATCAGTCAGGAAATGAAGACATAAGTCTGCCTACTAAACAAAGTCTATAATGCAATAGCTCTGTCCGCCCTGTTCTATGCATGTGAGACTTGAATTGTGTACCAGTATCATGCTAAGACTGTTTACTTGAACTGTTTTTCAAACCTTCTGAAGGTCAGATGGCAGGATTAGGCTGGTCAGGTAGCCAGAATGCTGACACTTGCTTACCAAAGAAAAGCTTCGATGGAGAGTTTGACGTTGGGGTGGCGTTTAAAGCACTAGGGGGACACTCGGAAGGCTTCACTTTGTTTCGATATTGACTTTTAAGTCCTGGTAGTGGATAGGCCAGGATTGCTGTACATGGTGCAACCAAATTAAAAATCAGTGTGGCCTCCTCCTTCGAAAGCCACCACACGAGGCAAGGAAATCCTGAGCCAGCGACTCATCCAAAACTGTTGTCTGTGGTATCCTGTCCCATTTGCAGCAGAACCTTCTGAGTGTAAATCAACCTTGGAGTCAACTTGGTGCACTACTAAATTTGAACCCTACTAAACACCCCAGGTGATGAACAAGTTCATCTTTGCCTTTAAGGACAAACAAGAAATGAGTAAGAAATATTGAAACATTATGATCAGTGTCAAATCTATGCTCATGCTTTTATCTGATGATTCATGTGTTACTTAAAGGTGTTACAACATACGAGTTATGTTAATTATGTGGTGGTTAATTTAGGGACTCAAGGAATACCTTTTTAAGACTTATAACTCATTGTATATTTGTGGGAGATCATTTTAAGAAGCAGATCTTCCTGAATGATTGACTTTTAGTGAATCGTCTGGCTGGCAGGTTCACGTTGATACTACTTGCTGAGCAGGACCTGTGGTTCAGAACCGCCACCCCAGGGAAGAAACTGTCACCCACCTATTTCTAAAAAATGCCTTTATGAAATTTGGGTTCATCCGAGGCAGCTCTCTTTGCTCTATGGGCTGTTCCCTGGTTTATTAGGAAGATAAACATCAATTGCTGCTCCATTGCAAAGAGTTGACTATGGTTGAGTGAGTGTTACAGGTCGACATATTCCAAAATCCACGACTACAAGCTGAGGGATGCACTTAGAGTCGTAGAGGCATGGAAACAGACCCTTTGGCCCATCTTTTCCATGCCACCCTTTTTTTAAACCCCTAAGCTAGTCCCAATTGCCAGCATTTGGCCCATATCCCTCCAAACCCATCTTACCCATGTAATTGTCTAAACGCTTTTTAAAAGACAAAATTGTACCTACCTCTACTACTGTTTCTGGCAGCTTGTTCTAGACACACATCACCCTCTGCGTGAAACAAATTGCCCCTCTCACAAGCCTATGCCCTCTAGTTTTAGACTCCCCTACTTTTCGGAAAATATATTGACTATCTAGCTGATCTGTGCCCCTCATTATTTTATAGACCTCTATAAGGTCACCCCTCAGCCTTCTACGCGCCAGAGAAAAAAGTCCCAGTCTATCCACCCTCTCCTTATAACTCAAACCATCAAGTTCCGGTAGCATCCTAGTAAATCTTTTCTGCACTCTTTCTAGTTTAATATCCTTTATAATAGGGTGACCAGAACTGTGTACACTATTCCAAGTGTGGCCTTCCCAATGTCTCGTACAACTTCAACAAGACGTCCCAACTCCTGTATTCAATGTTCTTACCAATGAAACCAAGCATGCTGAATGCCGTCTTCACCACTCTGTCCACCTGTGACCCCACTTTCAAGGATCTATGAAAATGTACCCCTAGATCTCTTTGTTCTGTAACTCTCCCCAACGCCTTACCATTAACTGAGTAAGTCCTGCCCTGGTTCAATCTACCAAAATGCATCACCTCGCATTTATCTAAATTAAGTTCCACCTGCCATTTGTCAGCCCACTGGCCCAATTGATCAAGATCCCATTGCAATCCAAGATGACCTTCACTGTCCACTATGCCACCAAACTTGGTGTCATCTGCAAACTTACTAACCATGCTTCCTATATTCTCATCCAAATCATTAATATAAATGACAAATAACAGTGGATCCAGCACTGATCCCTGAGGCACACTACTGGCCACAGGTCTCCAGTTTGAAAAACAACCCTCTACAACCACCCTCTGGTTTCTCTCATCAAGCCAATTTTGTATCCATTTAGTTACCTCACTCTGGATTCCGTGAGATTTAACCTTGTGTAACAACCTACCATGCGGTACCTTGTCAAAGGCCTTGCTAAATTCCATGTAGACAACATCAACTGCACTGCCCTCATCTACCTTCTCGGTTACCCCTTCAAAAAACTCAATTAAATTTATGAGACATGATTTTCCACTCTCAAATCCATGCTGACTGTCCCTAATCAGTCATTGCATCTCTAAATGCCTGTAGATCCTGTCTCTCAAAATACCTTCCAACAATTTACCCACCACAGATGTGAGGCTCACTGGCCTGTAGTTCCCAGGCTTTTCCCTGCAGCCTTTTTTAAACAAAGGCACAACATTTGCCACACTCCAATCAGAGTCTGGAATTTACCAGCTGAAAGGCAGAAAACATTATCAAGGAAAAAACACTTGGATATCCTCTTTGTACATGTTAATATCTACAAGGCAATATCTAGGTGCTGGAATGTGGCTGTAAAATAGATTGCCTTTTTCTCTGCACCTTTGCTCCTTCACTAGTCTTTTGTTAGGCATGGATATTAAATTTAATTTTGAAACTTTTAACTGACTTCACCTCAACAGTATTCTTTGGCTGGGAAGTAAAGAGTTCCAGATTTCACCACTTGGGTGCTTGTCAGAAGTTGAATTGTAAAAGCATCTCTATGGTTTTTAAAGAGTGATGTAAAGAACTTCCTGATTTAGTTTGGTTCTTGTGTATTTAATCTGTTGAGAGATTAGGGGATTACCATTTTATCTAGGTGGTTCAATATCTTTTTTCTAAAAATTGAAATAACCCCTTCTCATAATTTCCGAGCTACATTATATTCACCTATAGGGTTCCTGACTTGGACTGTGCCAGGGCTTTGATATTTGGTGGACGATCAGTTGTGCATAAAAATACTGGTATTTTGTGTAATCTGAATCTAGAATAATTTGTGATCAATTGGCACTAATATTGTGACACCCTCTTTAAAATTTGCCTTCATCCCCAATTAGATTGAGCAGATTCAGTTTGATCCTCGGGTTCTGGGCAGTTGATAATCAGTCGGAGTCAGAGAGATTTACAGCATGGAAACAGGTCCAGTCCCAGTCTATCCAGCCTCTCCTTATAACTTAAACCATCAAGTCCCGGTAGCATCCTAGTAAATCTTTTCTGCACTCTTTCTAGTTTAATATCTTTTCTATAATAGAGTGACCAGAAATGTACACAGTATTCCAAGTGTGGCCTTACCAATGTCTTGTACAACTTCAACAAGACGTCCCAACTCCTGTATTCAATGTTCTGACCAATGAAACCAAGCATGCTAATCCAAAAGGAAAAATGCTGGAAAATCTCAGCAGGTTTGGTAGCATCTGTAAGGAGAGAAATGAGCTGGCATTTCGAGTCCAGATGACTCTTTGTCCAAGCATGCTGAATGCCTTCTTCACCACTCTGTCCACCTGTGACTCCACTCTCAAGGAGCTATGAACCTGTACCCCTAGATCTCTTTGTTCTGTAACTCTTCCCAATGCCCTACCTTTAACTGAGTAAGTCCTGCCCTGGTTCAGTCTACCAAAATGCGTCACTTGGCATTTATCTAAATTAAATTCCATCTGCCAATCATCAGTCCACTGACCCAATTGATCAAGATTCCGTTGCAATCCTAGATAACATTCTTCACTTCCCACTGACACCAATCTTGGTGTCATCTGCAAACTTACTAACCATGCCTCCTATATTCTCATCCAAATCATTAATATAAATGACAAATAGTGGACCCAGCACCGATCTCTGAGGCACACCGCTGGTCACAGGCCTCCAGTTTGAAAAACAATCCTCTACAGCCACCCTATTGTCTTCTATCATCAAGCCAATTTTGTATCGATTTGGCTACCTCTCCCTGGATCCTGTGAGATTTAACCTTATGCAACAACCTAGCATGTGGTACCTTGTCAAAGGCCTTGCTAAAGTTCTTACAGACAACATCAACTGCACTGCCCTCATATACCTTCTTGGTTACCCCTTCAAAAAAACTCAATCAAATTTGAGACATGATTTTTCACTCTCAAAACCATGCTGACTGTCCCTAATCAGTCCTTGCATCTCTAAATACTTGTAGGTCCTATTTCTCAAAGTACCTTCCAACAACCTACCCACTACAGATGTGAGGCTAACTGGCCTGTAGTTCCCAGGCTTTTCCTTGCAGCCCTTTTTAAAGAAAGGCACAACATTTGCCACCCTCCAATCTTCAGGCACCTCACCTGTGACTATCGATGATTCAAATATCTCTGCTAGGGGACCCGCAATTTCCTCCCTAGCCTCCCACAATGTCCTGGGATACACTTCATCAGGTCCTGGGATTTATCTACCTTGATGCGCTTTAGGACTTCCTCCGTTATATGTACACTCCTCAAGACATCACTATTTATTTACCCAAGTTCCCTAAATTCATGCTTTTCTCAACAGCGAATACTGATGAGAAATATTCATTTAGGATCTCGCCCATCTCTTGTGGATCCGCACATAAATGACCTTGTTGATCCTTAAGAGGCCCTACTCTCTCCCTTGTTACTCTTTTGACCTTTATGTATTTGTAGAAGCTCTTTGGATTCTCCTTTGTCTTGTCTACCAAAACAATCTGCCAACACAATTGTGGATGCACCACAATGCTCATAGGTTGGAACAAGGAGGAGCAAAATGTACTTGTGTTCAGGTCGTCCAAACATTGATTTGGTGCAGTTTCAACTGCTATTATTGATAACCTAGTTAGACTGACTGACCTGATGTAATTCTTGTGGTTGTTTGGAATCTCTTTGTAAAGTGATGAGTTCAATTGATCAACATTAATTGGGGGAGAAGAGGTGGTGGTGGGAAGATGCTGTCATGTATTTATAGTTTCCTGTCTTGAAAGCTTTGTCCTCCTTTGAAGATTAAAATTTGGATTTATGTGTCTAGCCACGCCAACACTTGTTTGGAAAATGTGGAGTCTGTGATGAGTTATACACACATTGGATCTTGGCCTGAGATACAAGGGTGTCCTAGCCAGTGAACAGGTGCATACACGCTACTCGTGAATCTCGTGCTTTAAAATGGCTGCAGCTGTCTCAGCTGCTCCCTCACTCTTGGCTTTCATTCAGTCTTGTACAATCTTTGTCTTGGCTACTGTGGGAGGAACAGTTAAAGAATTTAAAAATATGCAAGCATGTGAATTTGCAAGAGGACATAATTGGCCAGGGGCAGCAGGGGCATACATTTCCTACTTGCAAATTAGCTGTTTTGTAAACCGGGTAGGTTTGTGAGCTGGCAACAAATGAATGTTGGATTTGACAGAATTTGCACTTAAATCTAACTTGCATAACTGTAACTCACTGGTTGGTGTTGTGTTTTAGGAAAGGGTCCGAGTAAGGTAACTGACAAATTGGGGAGAGTTTGTGATGCAAACTCTAGTCCAATGAGACTGCTTGTCCTGATTTAATGTAGGACGATTGTAGCTCAGGAAAAAGTCTCATTAGCATGGATTTAACCTCTGTCTTGGATGAAAGGATACTGTGCTTAACCTATATTTTTCTTCTAATGCCTTTCCTTTCCCTGTCCCCCTTTTTGAAATTTTTTTTGCATCATTGTAAGTTTCTTTCTTGATTTTATTTCCATGGAAAACAATATCCAATATGCCAATTTGTTGTGCCCTTTTCACTTTTCTCGAAGCCTAATTTCGGTGACTTGTAACACATTTTGTTTTTCTTTTTTGGGAATGTTTGGGCTGTTTCTAACATGGCAGAGGCGGAGGTTCAATCCTAGGGCATTGATTTGTGTAGCACTGGCCTTGCTAACTGAGCAATTAGGACCACTCCCATACTGACATGGATATGTCAGGAGCTTGCCACTTTAAGCATTTGTGGTTAAATTGTAACTTCGTTGTGCATGCTAAGTGGATTGCTGAAAGTTTGTTACCAGATCTATCAAAACTTTCCATTTTAATTGTTCCTAAGGACTGTATCGAACTTGCTTCATAGAACTCTTAAAGGGGTACTGCATTAGACATGAATCTGGGAATAACAAATGGGTGACTTCTTGCTATGTTTTAAATGGTAGAAGGGAGCCATTTGGCCTATTGAGCTCATGCTATGCCTCCCTCGAGTAATCCAGTCAGTCCCAATCCCTAGCTCTGTTCCCATCGCCCTGCAAGATTATTTCCCTCAACTGCCCATCCAAATTCCTTTTGAAATCATTTTTCATCTCTGGCATCACGCTCGTAGACAGCAGCTCATTACCATTCGCTGTGTATAAAGAAATGGAAGTTCTTTCTTGTAACCACCTGTGCACATCTTGCCCAAAACCTCATTCCTGTGTCCCAAGTGCTTATGCCATAAAGTAATGAGGAACAGCTTTTTTTTCGGCAACAACTGACATAAGGTAGACATGATGTGGAGATGCCGGCGTTGGACTGGGGTGAACACAGTAAGAAGTCTCACAACACCAGGTTAAAGTCCAACAGGTTTATTTGGTAGCAAATACCATAAGCTTTCGGAGCACTGCTCCTTCATCAGATGGAGTGGATATCTGCTCTCAAACAGTGCACAGACACAGAAATCAAGTTACAGAATAATTAGAATGCAAATCTCTGACAATCAGAGCTTTGTAAAGGTTCAGCATAAATGTTTGCTTTTGTACTGTTTATGAAGCCCAAGATCCCATATGCTTTGCTAACCACTCTCTCAATATCCCCTTGTTGGAACCTACCTAACCTGCAACTGAAACAGGTTCTTTTATAGTTTATCTTGTCAACCTTTGGTTCTATTTTACCCTGGCTAGATTCCCCCTCCTCATCCCATTTGATAGCCATCTACCAATTTAGAAGTTCTACTCCCCCATACAAATATAAACCTTAAGATATGATCACATTTATCCAAGTATTCCCTCAAAGACAGGTGGTCCACTTGGCATCAATAGAGTTGTTCAGTAGAGCTGTTGTCCTACAGTGAGGAAGAAACTGATGAGTGCAGTTCAAATGATGGTTAAATTATATGAGAGGAGTTGGGAACATGAATATTTCTTTGCCTTCCCAAAATGTTTTTGTTATTTGATCTGTTGTTAGGAAGTTAGCTCCTGGAGCTAGCTGTTGATTACACAATGACATTTCATAATGTTCTCGAATGATAATGTGATTTACACTTAATATGCTTCCAAGGTCAAGTTGCATCTTGCTAGAAGTGATTTGTCATTTTTTAAATTTTCTTGAATACCAATTGGAAATTAAGGCAACTCTGATTCAAAATCCCTACACAACTTTGATAGATCCTTAACCATTGTTTTCATTAATGGACTGTTTTACTGAGTAACTCGATCCTTTTTATTAGGAGACCTCTGACATTTTCCAAGATTATTGCCATTGTTTTGGGCACTGAAATCTGTAACTGCCTATTTTTGCATGAAAACTATAAACTTTAACTGTTTGTTGCCTGGTCATTTTTTTAAAAAAAAAGCTTAACACTGGTAAAAATCATTGGCGTTCTCATTATAACAGCAGTGATTATAAATTGCCAATGATTATTTGATACTGCCTCAGTGAGATTAAAGTTTGTGATTAAATGTGGAGTGGTGTTGGTACAATTAGCAATTGTTGAATCTGCAGCTAGATATGGTTATTTCGCAGTCCCCTGTAGTTGTATATGTTTTTGCTGAAGAATGATTGAAAGGGATGTTCACTGATGTGATGCAAGCCTCAGATACCACACATTGCAAAGTGTAATTTTTTTTCAGCTTTTTGCAAAATTCTGCTCCATTTCCTTGGGGGGGGGGGAAATTTTTATCTTATACATTTCTCTTTCCTCAGCTCTGGCATAATGAAGCTAGCTGTTATGTGAACTGTCACTTTGGCTTAGAGTGGTTAAATTAGTACAGTAAGAAGTCTCACAACACCAGGTTAAAGTCCAACAGTCCTGTTGGACTTTAACCTGGTGTTGTGAGACTTCTTACTGTGCTTACCCCAGTCCAACGCCAGCATCTCCACATCATAAATTAGTACAGGCCAGGGATCAAATATGGGACCCTTTCTAAGCTGAATGGCACAGAAAATATCACCAGGAAGTTCATTTACTCAGTAGCTGCTGAAGAATTTCATGCTGCATCAAGAACTGAGAGGTCCATAATCCTGGAAAGATGCAGACAGTTTCATGTTGATCTCTCAGGCTTCACCAGATAATGAGAATCTATAGTCTGTAGCTAGTTCTAACGGTCTTCAAATTTACACCAATTTCATAGTTAGCTTTACTGACCTGATGTCTGTGTCTCTTGAAGCATTTTCTTTTTGCCGATGCGAACCCAGAACAATGTTGAGAAATAATACAGCAATGTTTTTGTTGCTTAATATTCATATTTACTCTTACTCATTGCGTAAACATAATTAAAATTTTAACAAGCTGCAGCTAATAATTTTAGCCAAAGAAGTACGGCCTTTTAAAGGGATTCTTTTGGAAATCTCCCAGAACACTATCTTGATTAGGAATTCTGTGATCACTGGCATTTATGGTATATGTAAATGGAATTAAAATAGCCCATTGCCATTATAGACTGTTGTGAGATGAAATCATCAGCTGGATGCAATTATGAAATCTGAAAATAAAATTGCATAATGGTGGCTTTATATTGGAAGCTAGACTGAAAGAAGTGATACAATAACATGAATTAGTGAAATGGTGCCAGCCTAAGAATGAGAGGGAGGCATTACCTATGGAGTCAGAAAGAAAAAAGAGTTCTGTTTTGCTCCAGGCATCAGCAGGTTGTGCACTTGGGCTTGTATGGGAGGCTGGCAAAACAATACGTCTAATGGCTCCAAAATAGTAGATATGATGCACCAAGATCAAAACTGACATTAAATTATGTTTAGTTGGGAAGCACTATCCTTTTACAAATCGAAGAGAAATATAGAACAGTCAGCATCCTAGAGATCTGCTGATCATTATCCTTTACACTGCGTACTGACTGATATGGAAAACATTTTTATGCTGCCAAATTGGGTATGTTACACCGTGTATGTTCTTAAGTGTTCTCGCCTGTGGTGTTTCTTTCTCCCGCCTGTTCCACCTCATTTGCTTTCGCTCGCACGCTCTGAAGTTTGATGGTGATTTGCCACAGTCTGCTCATATCTTTCTTGGGTTGGGGAATACTGAGCATCAGATGCAAATGATGAAGATTAACTCGTCAGGGCTAGAAGGGAACGAAAGTTTTGTAAATGAGCACAAAGAATAAAATGTAAGAACCATGATAAGACCAGTGGAAAAAGACACAAACTGATTTTTTAAAAGTTTTTTTTTCACAACTTCAAGTATGTATATCTGAGGAAATGCTAATTAGTTTAATCTCTGCAAATACAACAATCTTACAATGTGTGAATTCCATAATGAGATTATGGTAATCTCTTTTTTTTAGAACAATGGTGAGACTTAATTTTCAGGCCCTTTCTTTGCTTATTAAGTCTTGCACCCACTAGTATTAACCAGTATGGATAACAAAGCAAACAAGCATTTGCAGCATTGGCAAGACCACATCTGGAGTACTGTGTGCTATTTGGCCTCCTTGTGTAAGAAAGGACGTGATTGCATTATAAGCAGTTCAGAGAAGGTTCACTTGACTGACTCCTGGGAAGAGTGTGTTGGGGAAAGGTTGGGCCTGGATTCATTGGAATTTGGGAGAATGAGAGGTGATCTGATTGAAACACACAAGATCCAGATGGTATTTGACAAGGTGGATGCTGAGGAGATGTGGGAGAGACCAGAAATATGAACATGGTTTAAAAATAAACAGTCTCCCATTTAAGACTGAGATGAGGAGAAATATTTTTTTCTTGGAGGATCATGAGTCTATGGAACACTCTTATAAAAGCAAGTTACTGCAGATGTTGGAATCTGAAACCAAAACAGAAAATGCTGGAAAATCTCAGCAGGTCTGGCAGCATCTGGAAGGAGAGAAAAGAGCTGACGTTTCAGGTCCAGATGACCCTTTTTGATTTGATTTATTATTGTCACATGTATTAACAGTGAAAAGTATTGTTTCTTGCACACTACACAGACAAAGCATACCGTTCATAGAGAAGGAAACGAGAGAGTGCAGAATGTAGTGTTACAGGCATAGCTAGAGTGTAGAGAAAGATCAACTTAATGCAAGGTAAGTCCATTCAAAAGTCTGACAGCAACAGGGACGTGACCTCAGACTTTTGTATCTTTTTCCTGTAGGAAGAAGATGAAAGAATGTCCGGGGTACATGTGGTCCTTAATTATGCTGGCTGCTTTGCCGAGGCAGCGGGAAGTATAGATAGTCAATGGATGGGAGGCTGGTTTGCGTGATGGATTGGGCTACATTCACGATCTTTTGTAGTTCCTTGTGGTCTTGGGCAGAGCAGGAGCCATACCAAACTGTGATACAACCAGAAAGAATGCTTTCTATGGTGCATCTGTAAAAGTTGGTGAGAGTCGTAGCTGACATGCCAAATTTCCATAGTCTTCTGAGAAAGTAGAGGCGTTGGTGGGCTTTCTTAACTATAGTGTTGGCATGGTGAGGGGGGGGGACCAGGACAGGTTGTTGGTGAACTGGACACCTAAAAACCTGAAGCTCTTGACCCTTTCTACTTCGTCCCCATTGATGTAGACAGGGGCATGTTCTTCTTTACGCTTCCTGAAGTCGATGACAATCTCCTTCATTTTGTTGACATTGAGGGAGAGATTATTGTTGCTGCACCAGTCACCAGATTCTCTGTCTCGCCATTGTTTGAGATCTGACCCACTCTGGTGGTGTCGTCCGCAAACTTGAAAATCGAATTGGAGGGGAATTTGGCCACACAGTCATGCGTATATAAGGCTGAGAACACAGCTTTGTGGGGTACCAGTGTTAAGGATGATCGTGGAGGCGGTATTGTTGCCTATCCTTACTGATTGTAGTCTGTGAGTTAGGAAGTTCAGGATCCAGTCTCGGAGGGAGGTGTGGAGGCCCAGGCCACGGAGTTTGGAGATGAGTTTCATGGGAATAATAGTGTTGAAGGCTGAGCTGTAGTCAATAAATAGAAGTCTGATATAGGTGTCCTTGTTATCTAGGTGTTTCAGGGTTGAGTGCAGGGCCAGGGAAATGGTGTCTGCTGTGGACTTGTTGCAGCGGTAGGCAAACTGTAGTGGATCCTGGGAGGCTGGAATTGTTTCGTGCCATGACTAACCTTTCACAGCACTTCATAATGTTGGATGTCAGAGCCACCGGCCGATAGTCATTAAGGCACACTGCTTGGTTTTTCTTGGGTACCGGGGTGATGGTTGTCTTCTTGAAGCAGATAGGGACCTCAGATTGTTGTAAAAGTCCTTTGACAAAGGGTCATCTGGACTTGAAACGTCAGCTCTTTTCTCTCTTTACAGATGCTGCCAGACCTGCTGAGATTTTCCAGCATTTTCTCTTTTGGTAAAGACACTCTTTCCCAGAGAGCAGTAGAGGCAAGGTCATTGACTATTTTTAAGGCAGAGGTAGATAGATTCTTGACTAACAAGGGTATCAGGATGTAGCCAGGAAAGTGACTTTGGGGTCACAATCAGACCAGCCATGACCTTATTGAATGGCTGGTCTGATTGGTCGAATGGTCTACTTCTAATTCGTATGTTGGTATACAGCCAGAAATTCAAAACCAAATAAAGTGCAAGTCTTTGCCTTGGGATCGGATGTTTTTTGAACTTCCAGCTCATCAATACATTAGCCCAAGATTATATCTCATCAAAATGTTTCTACCTTATACAGTGGATGACATTCAAAGAGCATTGATTGTTCTACACCATGGTAATCATTCTGCGCCAGAATGCACCAAACAACACTGAGGAATTAGGACCATTGCTATTCTTGTCTGTATAAATAACTTGAAAATTGTATGGAGGTACAGTTTCAAAGTTTGCAACTGATATAGAACTTGGCAACTTAAATACTGACTGGAAAGAAAAAGACTTCAGGACATGCAGACTAGTGATTAAGGCAGATTCAGGGCAATTTATTGTGGGTTGGTGTGAAGTAATGAATTTTTGAGGAATAATATGGAAAGGCAGTAAAACCTAAAAGTTGTATTTTAATGGAATGGTGCAAGTTCACAAATCTTCGAAGGTGGATGGGCCAGTTAATAAGGCAGTTAAGAAAGCATATGGGATAATAGGCTTTGTAAATAATGGCATTACTGCCTCAAGGGCAATTCGGGTTGGGCGATAAATGCTGGCCCAGTCAGCAATGTGTACATCCTGTGAAAAAAAATTTAAAGTATGGGTGCCACACTTTAAGAAGCCTTTGAGAGGTTACAGAGAAATAACAAACTTCAATAATGTGTACAGAAATTGCAGAAGCTATGATTGCCTCTTTGAAACAGAGGAATATTAAGGAAAGACCCATCGAGGTATTTTTGGGGCAGGCGGTGGTGTTGTGGTATTGTCACAGGACTAGTAATCCAGTGACCCAAGATAATGCTCTGATGACCTGGGTTTGAATCCCACAACAGCAGATGGTGAAATTTGAATTCAATAAAAATATGGAATTAAAGTGTAATGATGACCATGAAATCATTATTGATTAACATAAAGCCATCTGGTTCATTAATGTCCTTTTAGGAAAGGAAATCTGCTGTCCTTACCTGGTATGGCCTACATGTGACACCAGACCCAACAATGTGGTTGCCTCATAAATGCCCTCTGAAATGGCATAGCAAGCCACTCAAACTGCTAAAAAGTCTAAAAGGAACAGAATTGGATGGATCACCTAGCATTGACCTAGGTGCCCGAAATGACGGTGGCAAACTTAGCACTGTCGACCTAGCAAAGCCCTCCTCACTGAAGGCTACTGCCAGAGTTAGGAGAGCTGTCTCTCAACAACAGTCTGACATAGTCTGTATGACAATGTCCAAGGCACTGCCATCGCCATCCCTAGGTATGTCCTGCCACACCTTCAGGACAGACCCAGCAGATGTGGTATCACAATGGTATACAGTTGGGAGGGAGTTGCCTTGGGAGTCCTCAACATTGAATCTGGACCCAGTGAGCGCTCATGGCATCAGGTCAAACATGGGCAAAGAAACTTCCTGCTGCCAATCTCCTCCATAAGGTTCCTGCATCACAGGCGTCAGTCTTCAGCCCATTTGATTCACTCCACGTGCTATTGAGAATCGGCTGAAGGCACTCGATACTCTAAAGGCCATGCGCCCTGACAATATTCCAGCAGATCCACCAGGCATGATGGAAAATTGCCCAGGTTTGCCCTGTACACCTGGCCTATTACTGTCCTATAGGTCTAATCTCGTGGAAGATGTCATCAACAGTTCTATCAAGTGGAACTTGCTTGGCATTAACCTGCTCATTGACACTCAGTTCGGATTCCAGCAGGGCCACTCAGTTCCTGACTTCACAGCCTTGGTTCGAACATGGACAAAATAATTGAATGCCTTGACATCAATTTGATCAAATGTGGTATCAAGGAGCCCTACCGGGGGGGCGGGTTGGGGGGGCTGTCTGTTGGTTGGGGCCATACCTTGGCATAAAGGAAGATTGTTGGAGGTCAATCATCCGAGTTGCAGGACATTATGACAGGAGTTCTTCAACGTCGTCTCCAAGGCCCAATCATCAGCTGCTTCATCAGTGTCTTTGTTCTATTGTAAGTTCAGAAATGGGGATGTTCATTGATGATCCAGCATGATATACTGCTTCCATGATGCTGAAGCAGTCCATGGTCAAATGCAGCAAGACCTGGACAATATTCAGGCTTGGGCTGACAGGTGGTAAGTTGCATTTGTGCTTTGCATGCCAGGCAATGACCATCTCCAACAATAGAGAATCTAACCATTGCCCCTTTGCATTCAATGGCATTAGCATTGATGGCATTAGCATTGACCTGAAATTGAACTGGACTAGCCAAATGAATACTGTGGCTACAAGAGCAGGTCAGAGACTTCAAAGCCTGCAGTGAGTAGCTCACCACCTGAAGCCTGTGCACAAGGCACAGGTGAGGAATATGATGGAGTACTCTCCACTTTCCTGATCAAGAAGCTTGACACTATCCAGGACAAGCCAGCCCGCTTGGTTTACACCCCTTTTACAAAATTTCACTTTTCTCACCACTGACAAACAATGACAGCCATGTGTACCACCTCAACATGGCAGCAACTCACCAAGCCTCTTTTTAGGCAGTACCTCCCAAACCCACATCCACTGCCATCTGGAAGGACAAGTGCAGCAGACACACGGGAACACACCTTGGAAGTTCCACCCCCAAGCAACTCACCATTCCTGACTTAGGAATATATCACTGTTCATTCACTGTCGTTGGGTCAAAATCCTGGAAAGCCCTCAAGGGCACTGTTATTGTACCCCACCACCTTCCCAAGGACAATTAGGGATGGGTAATAAATGATGTCCTAGTCAGTGATGCCCACATCTTATCAATGAATAAAAAGGAACAATTTGAAGTGGAGGGATTTTATAGTGCAAGTAGGAAGAAATAGTTTTCTCTGGCATGCCTGTAACCAGAGGTCATAGATTTAAAATGATTGGCAAACAAACAGGATGGAAAATGAGAAACATTTTCAGTGTTAAGATCTGGAAAGTGCCATCTAAAAGGGTGATTGGAATCTTGTGGTGACAGGAAATTTCAGAAGGCAATTGGCCATGCACTTGAAGTGGACTAAAGTGCACGGCTATTTGGGGAAAAGAAAGCTGGGTTGTCTGATTAAATTGAACCATTCATTTAAAACCAGTACAGACAAGATGGGTTCAGTGGCCACCCCCTGTACCAAAATGTTCTAGGATTCTAATGACTGGTGGTTGTTTTGTTTTTGGTGTTGGTTAGGAATGGAGAACTTCTTCCTAAATGGTGCTGTGTATTTTTCTTTTAACTATCCACTAGAATAGGCAGACAGAACCTAGGTTTAATATTTCATTTGAAAGATGGCACCTTTTGATGCAGCACTCACTTAGTACAGTGCAAGTACAGTATTCTTAAATGTTGTGGCAAGTGAGTTGTCTAAAGTTATTTACAGAGAAACTTTAATGATGCTTGTATGCAAAATTGAGGAAATTCGGCGCACACAAAAAGTAGTGACTAATTATGGCACTTCTCATATCACTTTATTCCAGAGTGCATGTTTAAATAAAATCCTTTCTGTTTAAGTGAGCAATGCATTGGTGTCTGGCATTCCAGTTATTTAGCAGAAACTTGGCCTTGTCAAAGAAAAGCTTCCAACCCATCATCTTGTGTAAATTTACTCTCCAAGAGTAGCGTTCAGTTTTTTTTAATTCTTGGTTTTTGTTTTTATGGCTTGGCTATTGGGGATTCTCAATTATCTACCGATTTTCACTATCCACTTGGGAGAGGGGCTTTCTTCTGTAGCATTAAAACTGATTTTTGGGTGGTGTTTTAATTAAAAAGGAAAATGGTTCATCCATTTGCTGTTAATGGGATCTTCGTGTCCACAAATTGAATGCCATGTGTGCCCTCAAAGTAGCTCACTGAATGTGAAGCACTTGGAATGTTTAATTGGAGTGCTAATTGAAATCAAGTCCTTTACCAGTGAGAAAGGAGGTTCCATTGAACAATAAAGTGTAAATTTTAATCCAGGCTTTTATTGATCTATAATGTGAGTTGTTCCGTTCTTCGTCACAGGTGGAGAAGGTAGTGAATAAGGCACATGGCATGCTTGCCATTATAGGACGGGGCATAGAGTATATAAGTTGGGGTCTGATGTTGCGGTTATATAGAACGTTGGTTCGGCCGCATTTGGAATACTGTGCCCAGTTCTGGTCGCCACACTACCGGAAGGACGTGGAGGCTTTAGAGAGAGTACAGAGGAGGTTTACCAGGATGTTGCCTGGTATGGAAGGGCTTAGTTATGAGGAGAGATTGGGTAAACTGGGGTTGTTCTCACTGGAAAGACCCTCCGTCTTTCCAGTGAGGGGTGACCTAATAGAGGTGTATAAAATTATGAAAGGCATAGATAGGGTGAACGGTGGGAAGCTTTTTCCCAGGTCGGTGGTGACGTTCATGAGGGGTCATAGGTTCAAGGTGAGGGGGTGGGGGGAAGAGGGGGGAGAGAGGTTTAACACGGATATCAGAAGGACGTATTTTACGTAGAGGGTGGTGGGGGCCTGGAATGCGCTGCCGGGCAAGGTGGTGGAGGCGGACACATTGGGAACGTTTAAGACTTATCTAGATAGCCACATGAATGGAGGGATACAAAAGAATGGTCTAGTTTGGACCAGGGAGCGGCGTGGGCTTGGAGGGCCGAAGGGCCTGTTCCTGTGCTGTTTTGTTCTTTGTATTCTCTCAGACCAACTGGACATTCAATGAATAAGTGTATCATCGGCATTTATTGCCCATTATTAAACTGGTACTCTGAGAAATACTTTCTGAATTTTCACATTTAACTGTAGTGCTGTCAGCTTGTTGTCTGATTTGTACAGAAATAGTGAGCGTCATTAGCCTATTTTTGCAGTAAATTCTGGCCCATGATCATAGTGTCTTTTTGTGGAACTAATGTTTATCTGATTAAGCAGGCAGGTCATATATAGTTGACTGTGGTTTGTTACTGTTTTTGTAAATGGAAACAATACCAGCACAATACTTGGCTCCAAAGTTTCAGCATAAATAGCACTGCAGAACTCAGTCAACACTGAGGGTGACATGTTGGCTGAAAGGTTGTCCCTTGGTATATGTTGTATTACTCTATTGTTTCAACATCATATGCATTATCACTCGTTTTCAAAAGAAATGTTGAACTGCCCCCAAATATATCTAACAGCTGTAATGAAATTGGAGGGCTATTTGCATTGTATTGTATTGAGGTCATGTATCTTTGTGCCATATGATTTTTTTGATTTTAATCTACTTCATTACCTCAAGTTGCTCCTACAGATTTCTAACTGCATTCCAGTACTGTACTAATTCAAATTTATCTTTTCAGTCACAACCAAATTTTGGAAGGTTAAAATTAATAATTGTACTGCTGGCTGTTGTGCAGTTCAAGTGGGCATGACATGGAAATGTCATAAACTCACCATTATACTTTTGGCAGCAGCATGGTGGCACAGTGGTTAGCTCTGCTGCCTCACAGCAACAGGTTCAGTTCCGGCAGTCCACAAGACATGCTGGTTAGGTGCATTGGCCGTGCTAAATTCTCCTTCAGTGTACCCGAACAGGCGCTAGAGTGTGGCGACGAGGGGATTTTCACAGCAACTTCATTGCGGTATTTAATGTAAGCCTACTTGTGACACTAATAAATGAATTTAAACTTTAAACTCGGTTTGGAATGGGTTAATTGTCGTCACAGCGTGCTTGTTGTAGCCTAATTTGTTAAACCTGACTCTTTAAAACCCGGATTTCTTCAACCTTTGGGGATCTTAGAAGCCCAGTCCTTCCCCAGATCATTGGATTTCTTTCTGTCAGTTTAGATATGGGGTGATGTCAGGCAGCGCTTCTTCACATAAATGCTGGTGGAAAACGAGAGCGCTCGCCTCAAAAAATTGTGGTGGCTAGGATAATTGCAAGTTTCAAAACAGATTGATTTTTTAGGTAGGGTATTAAGGGATCAAAGGGGTCAGTAGATGCAGATCAGCCATGATCTAATTGAATGGTGGAACAGGTTCAAAGGGCTGAATAGCTTTATCATGTCCTTATGTTCCAGTATGTTTCTAAAGAAAATTTGATTTAATTGAATGTTTCTCCTAGATGTATTCTTGTTTCCTTTGGATTACTGGCCGGAAATTAGGGTAAGGGGGTCTCTAGAAAGATGCTTATATTCAAGGTGGCAATAGCACCATGCTCCTCTGCCCAAAATCTGTGTTTTAATTTAGCCCACTGTTGAAAATTCACCAGTTTTATTCAAAGATTGTATTGCAGAAATCTTGGAACATGAGTTTCCTGAATATGTTGTTGGAACTGTTATTTGTCATTTATATTAATGATTTGGATGAGAATATAGGAGGCATGGTTAGTAAGTTTGCAGATGACACCAAAATTGGTGGCATAGTGGACAGTGATCAAGATCCCGTTGCAATCGGAGGTAACTTTCTTCAATTCGGCCAGTGGGCTGATGAATGGCAGATGGAGTTTAATTTAGATAAACACAGGGTGATGCATTTTGGTAGATTGAATCAGGGCAGGACTTACTCAGTTAATGATAGGGCGTTGGGGAGAGTTACAGAACAAAGAGATCGAGGGGTACATGTTCATAGCTCCTTGAAAGTGGAGTCACAGGTGGACAGATCGGTGAGGAAGGCATTCAGCATGTTTGGTTTCATTGGTCAGAACATTGAATACAGGAGTTGAGACGTCTTGTTGAAGTTGTACAAGACATTGATAAGGCCACACTTGGAATACTGTGTACAGTTCTGGTCACCCTATTATAGAAAGGATATTATTAAACTAAAAAGAGTGCAGAAAAGATTTACTAGGATGCTATTGGGACTTGATGGTTTGAGTTATAAGGAGAGGCTGGATAGACTGGGACTTTTTTTCTCTGGAGCGTAGGAGGCTGAGGGGTGATCTTATAGAAGTCTATAAAATAATGAGGAGCGTAGATAAGGTAGATAGTCAATATATTTTCCCAAAGGTAGGGGAGTCTAAAACTAGAGGGCGTAGGTGTAAGGTGACGGGAGAGACACAAAAGTGTCCAGAGGGGCAATTTTTTCAGAGGGTGGTGAGTGTCTGGAACAAGCTGCCAGAGGTGGTGGTAGAGGCGGGTAAAAAAGCAGTTAGATAGTTACATAGGTAAGATGGGTATCGAGGGAAATGGGCCAAATGCAGGCAACTGGGACTAGCTTAGAGGTTTTTTAAAAAAAAAGGGCGGCATGGACAAGTTGGGCCAAAGGGCCTGTTTCCATGCTGTAAACCTCTGACTCTCACTATTTAAAGTGAATCAGATAAATCTTAACTTTAGTGTACATTGCGCATATAAACTTTCAAGTTGTAGTGATCTTTGTAGATGTATATTATCCAGCTGTTCATTCTTACTCTTTGGTAGATGTTTTAATATTTTTAACTTTATGGATATGGTAGTAAAATCAGTTAATAAAATGAGTAAGTGTTTACATTTTTAGTTTTGCTTTGACAATTTTGACCATTCCTGGGAAGCTTCCAGTAATTTTGGTACTTGTATTGTGCCCAGATTGCGACACCATGCATGAACTAGGCACCTATACACTTCCAACAGAAGTCACTGAATAAATGATAAGGGCAGACACTCTTAAAGTCTCTCTTTCAATCTCTCTTCTCTCCCTGCCGCTGATTTATTATTATTTATTATAACATTTTATTGTAGTTACTTGAATGTTAAGACAGCATTTTTGCTGGAAATTTAAAAAGCTTAATTTGAAGCTTGTAAAATTTGTCATTTGAGAAATATTTGGTATATAGTACTTGTATGATTTTATCAGTTGCTTTTGACTAAATTTGAAGACTGTCAAATGTGGGAGTTGGCTTGTTGGATGGGATGAATATGTGGGGATTGCTGAGCCGATTGCCTCAATTTTGTAAACCTCTAGACATGTGGGAACAGGAGTAGGACATTTAGCCCCTGGAACTTGTTCCAGCATTTGCTGAGAGTATAGCTGAGTTGTATCAAGGGGAGAGAACTTGTCCCTTGATTGGCGAAGTTAGGATTGCTGTCCTTAGGTTGAGAGGAGATTTGATAGAGCTGCTCAAAATCATGAGGGTCTGGACAGAGTAGACAGGGAGAAACTGTTTCCACTCATGAAAGAATTGAAAATGGGAAGCACAAATTTAAAGTTAATAGTAGAGTGATATGGGGAGAATCTTTGTGAAGTGGGTGGTTGGGGGTTGGAATGCCTGGTCTCTGGGAGTGTGATGGTGGCAGGTTCAGTTGAAGCATTTAAAAGGGAATTTGACTGTTGCCTGAAAATGAAGAGGTGTGCGCAGGGTTATGGGGAGAAGGCGGGGGAATGAAACTAGATGAGTTTCTCATTCAGAGAGCTGGTGCAGAAATGATGGGCTAACTAGTAGTCTTTTGTACCATTTTTTTTCTATAGGGTAATCACACAGGCCTGTCTCCAGGCAAAAGTGAATACGATCACACTCCCGGTCCAAGACATTCTGTTTTACCTTTAGATTGAAAGGGATTAGTTTTTTTAAAAAGTCTCATGTTTGGAAAAATGTTGGACTTGAACTAGATAATTGACCCAGCATCGATTTGTGGGTAACAGTGTTATATAGCTTAACTCCTGAAAGTCTATAAACTTGAGCCAGTTCCAAACTCAGAACTGGAATTATCCTATTATCTAAGTCATTAAGGCATAGTTGAGGCACCAGCAAATCACTGAGACACCACTAGCAACATCCTGCCAATTAAAGTCGTTGCCCATTACCTCTAACCTGTCTCCTGCTGTTTAGCCAGTTTCCTAACCAGGTTAATAATTTGTCCTCAATCTAAGAACTTCAATTTGTTAACTAACAGACTTTATTGAATGCCTTCTAGAAATCCATACGCAAGTAGCTTTCATAGACATTGAACTGGTCACTATATTAGTCACCCTTCCAAAACATTTGAACTTGTCAGGCATGACTCTACCCTTTACAGATCCATGCTGGATCTCTGATCAGCTGGAAGTGTTCAAGTGTGCTTTCACCCTATCCCTTAGCACTTTCAACAACAGATATTAGACTGACTGGTCTATAATTCCCTAGTTTCTCTCTTGCTTTTCTAGCATAGTGGCATGTGCAATTTGGGGTGGAATGTGCTTCATTTAATTTGAGCCTGTCCCTGGTACACTATTCGTTTCCTTGGGCTGTTCTTTTAACTATAACTACTGACACAAAGTAATTATTTTAATGTCCCATATTTTCTTTCCATTTATATCACCAGTCAGTTTTTAAAGGACCCTAATTACTACTCTTCACCTATTTTTCCTAATGCAATTGTAAAAGCTTTACATGTTGATGTGAATATACCTTTCACATTTCTTTTCATGCTCCTTTTGTATTGGTCTTGCTCTGTTCTTTATACAGATATCTTTCCCATTCATCAGGACCTGTGCTTTTCTTTTAACTTGTCTCTTACCTCTTCCGTTGTCCATGGCTTGTTTTTTTAAAAAGTTGATGGAGGTATAAACCGGTTCTGTCGCATTAAACTCTTTTGACATTTGCCACTGATTTTGTCATTTTATCAATTAATAGATTTTTCCAATTTACTGTGGACAGTCATTGTCATTTTGGCTGTTGATTTTTAATCAGTCAGTCTTTAGCTGCTTTATGGTTCTCCCTTTCAAACACTGAATTTGACCATCATGTGGTCACTGTTAGATGTATATGTTCACATCCCATTGGGCTGTAAACTAAATCTGACTCATTGCTCATCAAATCTTTCCTGACTTGAGTCCCTTGATTGGAGGACACTTATAGAAGGCAATCCTGTACACACCAATAAATTCAGTAGGCATCCACCAGGAACTTCTAGTGAAGTTCAATTTCCCCATTGAAATTATTCTGCCTTTACTGTACTGCATGCTTGTTCCAATCTCTGTCAATGCACTTTGACATATGACCAAAGGCCCAGTATACAACGCTCACCCCAGCCTTAAATCGTATACCCATAGAATAATACAGTACAGAAGGACACCAATCAGCCCCATTGTGTCTGTGCTGGCTTTTCATACTTTCCTACTAAATTTGCCTAATGACCTGCCTGCCTCCTTGTTGTCGTCATAAATAACCAAGGTTACTCATTTCCACTCTCGCATCCCAGTCTTCCTGTAGACCAAATAACTTGGTATTTTTAGTTCCCAGACTTGATCATCTTGCAGTTCTGTCTCAGTAATGGCAACCATGTCTTTACCCTCCAAGTTAAACTTGTGCCTGCAATTTGTCCTTGTATTCTGTGCATTTATATAATGAACACTTTGGGCTATATTATTATTATTTTGTTTATTATTATCGTCACAAGTAGGCTTACATCAACACTGCAATGAAGTTACTGTGAAAATCCCCGAGTCGCCACACTCCGGCGCCTGTTCGGGTACACTGAGGGAGAATTTAACATGGCCAATGCACCGAACCAGCACAGCTTTCAGACTGTGGGAGGAAACCGGATCACCCGGAGGAAACTCACGCAGACGCAGGGAGAACGTGCAGACTTCGCACAGTGACCCAAGCTGGGAATCGAACCCAGGTTCCTGGCACTGAGGCAGCAGTGCTAACCACACTAACCTGTCCTGTTCTAATGTTTGCTTTCTCGTGTCGTATTTTTCTCTGCTAACTTAATTACTCTTGTTTTCTTTTTACTTGCAACTGACTTAAAATTTGTTTTATAATTAATTTTGCTACTGCTAATAACTGAATCCTTGTGACCACCCTATCTATCCTTTCTCATTGGACCCTGGTTCAGGTGGAGTCCTTCTCAATGGAACTGTTCCTTCCTGTGGCTTTGTCTAATGAAATGCAACCCTTCTTTCAGCCACATGTTCACCTCAATTTCCTTATCCCTATGCCAGTATCCACGTGAATATTGATAATCTAGAGATTATAACCCTTGAGGGCCTGTTCTTTAAATTCCCAATAAGTAGATAGCAATTTCTAGGTGTTTTTTTGTTGCAAATGGAGTATACCAGAATCAGTTTCCACAGGTTGGTCGGTGATAAATACTAGTTTATAAGTATTTTTGATCTATTTATATCCCCCAGAATTATTTATATATTAAAAAAATACCTGGGAGTCATTATAAGGCAGTAATCTCATTAAGGGATTGAAAGGACATCTGAATTAGCCAGCATGAGACACGGGTCGTTTAGAATGTAATCTCAACTGTCTTTGATAAATGTGGAACGATTTTATAGACTTCTGTTTTCTTCCTTTTCTCTCTTCGAAGCATACTTCCATCCCATGGCCCGATGGATTAAATAAAAACAGTGCTGGAGAAACTCATTAGATCTGGCAGTATCAGTGGAGAGAGAAACTTGTATTGTTAAATCCAGTGAGTCTTACTTTTCTCCCCACAGATTCTGTAGACTGCTGAGTTTCTCCAGCACTTTGTTTTTGTTTCAGATGGGACATCTGTAATATTTCACTTTTATTTATTAATGAGTTACAACTTTTTAAAGTAAAGTTTATTTGTTAGTCACAAGTAAGGTTTACATTAACACTGCAATGAAGTTACTGTGAAATTCCCCTAGTCACCACACTACGGCACCTTTTCGGGTCAATGTACCTAACCAGCATGACTTTCAGACTGGGAGGAAACCGGAGCACCACGGAGGAAACCCAAGCAGACACGGGCAGAATGTGCAAACTCCACACAGACAGTGACTCAAGCCTGAAATCGAACCTGTGCCCCTGGCGCTGTGAGGCAGCAGTGCTAGCCACTGTGCCACCGTGTTGCCCCTTGGATAGCGGTTGCCCTCCCAATTTTGTCCAAGTGGATGTAATCCATACATGAACCTGAGCAGTGAATGTTAGCAGGCATTCTATCTGAGACTGGACCAACAAAACCTATGATGTCCAAACATGTAGTTCTAGCAGGAGTTATTATTTAGTGATTGAGAAGCAGGAATACTGACTAAAATTCTTCCCTTCCCATGGACTTGTTAGCAAACTTTAGTGTCTGCTTGATAAGGATCAAGTAGTGAGCTTGGAACTTTTCTAGTTTGTACATTGCAGGAGTATCTGTTTTTTTAAAATGCTGTAATATTCAAGGTGTGGCTTTATTTTTTTGGCAATAAGTTTAGTGACTTAGTAGATGGTCAGTTTTTAAAAACGATTATGGTCACAAGTAGGCTTTTGTTGATAGGTAATGAGTTGCTAAAGGATTAATCTCTGCAAGCATGTGAAAGAATACATGGCAGTATTTTGAAGAGTAGGGGCATTATCCTTGGCGCCCTGCCTAATATTTATCCCTCGATCATCATCACAAAAAATAGATTATCATGTCCTTATCATGTTGCTGTTTGTGGGAGGTTGTTGTGCATAAATTGGCTGTCGTGTTTGCTACATATTCTTCTTTGGGATGTGGGTGTTGCCGACAAGGTCAGCATTTGTTGCCCATCCCTAATTGCTCTTGGATTGAAGAGGTTGCTAGGCTATTTCAGAGGGGAGTTAAGAGACAATCACATTACTGTGGATCTGGGATCGCATGGAGACCAGACCAGGTAAGGACAATAGATATTTTTCCATGAAGGACATTAGTGAACCAGATGGATTTTTATGACAATCAGTGCCAGCAGGCCCCCATTACTGAGACTATTTTCAACTTAACTTCCACCAGCTGCTGTGGTAAGATTTGAACCCATGTCTCTGGGGCATTAACCCGGACCTCTGGGTTACCAGTCCAGTGACATTACCATTACACCACATCAGCTGCCTATAAATTACAATAATGGCCACACTTCTAATGTACTTAATTGGCTGTGAAACGCTTTGGGATGTTGGGGGGTTCATGCATAGTGTTATGTAAGCCATCTGAAGGCACATTGTTCGTTTAGTTAGGGGCTTAGGGAGAGAATTCCAGAGCATGTAGTCTCATTGGTTGAATGGTCACCAATTGTGACACAAAGGCAAATGATGCACAAAAGATCAGAGTGAAGAGCGGAGAGTTTGGGGATGAGGAAGTGTTGTAGGGCTGGAGGTGGTTTGAGAGATGAGCAGCAAAGCCCTGAAAAGATTTAGCACAAAGTTGAGGTTTGAAGAGAGACGAGCTGCAGGATAGAATACAAGTCAGCAGTGAATGGAAAATAAGAGACTGGCCTGAGTATTGAAATTGCCATGACTGAAGGTGACAAAGATGTGTGGACTTCAGTGGCACGAGGACTGGGGTGGGGTGGCTAGTGGAAGAGAGAATTACAGAAATCAGATTATATGGTCTTTTGTAATGGAGAGTATATTAAATCGGAAGTGTGGCTCGGGGTTGAATATGACATCAGAGTTGGGAGAAATCTGTGACAGTGAATGAGGAGGGTACGGAAACTATTAATGAGGATGTGGAGTTGGTGGCAAGGGTCCATGGATATAGCTGCAGCCTTTCTAATATTTAACTGGAAGAAACTGCAGCTCATCCAAAACTGTGCATCATGTAAACAATCTGACAATACTGCTACAGTGGAGGGGTGAAGGGTGAAGAGAGTGCTGGGTGTTGTCATTGTTCATTTGGAAACTGGCCCATGTCTGCGAGTGATGTTGCGAGGGACTGCACATAGATGAGGAAGAAAAGATGATCAAGTACAGATCCTTGGGGGACTCGAGGTTACAGTGCAGGGAAAGAAGAGAAGTCTTTGCTGAAACTTTGGCTGTTAGATAAAATGGGACGAAGCCAGGATAATCCCACTGAGCTGGCTAATGGAGGAACTGCATTGGAGGAGGTCTGTGATCTACTGTGTGAAAGGCCAGTGAGGTTTGAAGAGAGGTAATGCACCTTGGTCACAGTCACCATTTTGATTAAGGCTGCGTTAGTGCTGTGACAGGAATAAAAATCTGATTGGAGAGATTGAAACATGGGTGTTGCAAAAGAAGTTGATGTGGATTTGGGAGGAAATGTGTCCAAGAGCTTTGGTGGGGAAAAGAGGTTGAGAAAAAATCGTAGAACCCCTACAGTGCAGGAGGAGGCCATTGGGCCCATCAAGCCTGCACCGACGACAATCCCCCCCCAGGCCCTATCCCCTTAACGCCATGTATTAACCATGCTAGTCCCCCTGACACTGGCCATGCAAAATTGCCCCTTAATCACCCTAACCTGTACATACCCGTACATCTTTGTGGAGTGTGGGAGGAAACCGGAGCAAAAAGGATGGTGCTTTGCAAAGATAAAAAGGATGATAATTTTGAAAATGAGGAGAGTGAATTAATTATTTAAAGTATCAATTAGCCTAGTGACCAGTTTTATGACAAAGGGGTACAGGTGTAAAAGGGGTGATGATCAGCTACTTTATTTTTGAAAATGTCACTGCTCCACTATAAAGAAGTGGAATGGTGTTTGATAATGAAGAAAGATTAACTGAGGCATGAAAACAATAAAGGGATGTTAGGTAGTCAGGGCCTAGTTTGGAACAGGTGCTGTGGTAAACTTAATAGAGGGATTAAGGGCTGTGAATTTCTATAGCATCAAAATGTCCAAAGGTACTTCCAGCAGCATTATCAAACAATATTTGACATTAAGTCACAAAAATTTTGACATGGGTGACCAAAAGCATTGTCAAAGAGGTAGGTTTTGAGGAGCATTTTGGATGTAGGGAGAAAGAGCTGGGGATGTTTTAGAAACTCCAGAGTTTGTGCCTAGACAGGCCAAAGGCATGGTAGAGCACCAATGATAGAGCAGTGAAAATCGTGGATGCACAAAAGGCGTTGGAGTGGAGAGATTTCCTGAGGGTTGTCGGGGTTGGAAAAGTTAGAGTTTGGGGGGGAGAGTGCGAAACAAAGCCCCCAATTTGAATTTGAAAAAGGTGCGAATTTTAAAATGGAGTTGGTGTAGGTCAACTACCATGGGTGAAGTGTGAAAAGGATTTGTTGTGTGTGGAATAGGGCAATAGTTTTTGGATGAGCTCAAGATTTGAAGAATGGGTACAAAGGAGTGGTAACAGGACATTTATCATTCAGTCAACATGGTTTAGAAAAAGAAATCATGTTTGATAAACATCTCAGAATTTTGAGGATGTGACGAGCAGGATACATGAAGGGGAAGTTAGTGGATGTAGGAAACTTGGATTTTTAAAATGTTAGATAAGGTGTCACAAAGTTGTTGCACAATATAAAGGCTCATGGTTGGGGAATCCGTTAAATGACAAAGAAACAATAAGAATTAATGGCATTTTCTGAATGGTTCAGGTCAGAAACTCCATGTGGACTCCACATGGATAGTAAGTTTTGCACCTTAAATTTGGCTAGGATAAGCATGATATGTTTCACATCGGGTATGATTCAAATGACTCACTAGGGAGCTTTTATCAAACAAAGTTTATTTAAGAATATAGTTAACATGTATAGTAAGAAAATTAGCAAGAACTTTTATCAGTTACAAAAATGATATAGTATAACCCTTAACAAATGTATCTAATATGTTCCAATCAAACCAATCTCCGACGAAAAAAACACTTTTCACAGGTTTAACACAGCAAAGACTAATGCTCATGTTATACTTGACTTGAGACCTTTGGATGACATCTGCAGTTCTCTGAATTAACTCAGAACAGTTTGAAGTCAGAACAGCTTCTCGAAACACCAGGGACTCTAAGCAAGCCGATTTTTCCCCTGCCCCCTTCAGAAAGGCAAAACCTTGCTTTCAGCTAACCAGCAGAATTTCCAAAATCAGGGAGAGACTTTTCAGCTTGATGCCCCTTCTAAAACTAAAACTCAAACCTGCAGCTCCAAACTGAAAATGGGAAAAAAAACTCATCTGACCTGCCAACCAGTTTTTCTCTTAACAATGCAGAGTCATAAACATCCCAGTAAAAATAAACAAACGCCTGTTTAAGCAGCAATAAAAAGACACTCGTGATTGCTGATAACTGCAGAGTACATGATTTTAAAAAAACACTTCTTAAAGGTACACTGATGTCACACTAGACATTTACTAGTTGGGTGCTGCAAGGATCTCTGCTGAGGCCTCAGCTTTTTCTAATCCTTATTTATGACTTGGTTGAAAAGGCTGAGTGTAGTGTGTCTGTTTGCCAATACAAATAAAAACAAACTGTCGGTGCTGGAGATCTGAAATAAGAAGGTGCTGGGAAATATCAGCAGGTCTGAGAACAAAGAGACATATTGGACTTGACATTAATTATGTTTCTCTTTCCTTAAGTGCTGTCAGACCTGCTGAGTTTTTCCAGCTCTTTGTTTTCATTTGCTGATACAAAACTGGGTAGGAAAGTTAGTTGCGAGGAGTCTACAAAGGGACATATTTTTTCGGTTAATTATGGCAAGGGACATGGGAAAATGAGGTTATTTACTTTGGTTTAAAAAAGTTTCTCTCCATTTTTAGATAACTTTGCATGTCATATGCAAGGACAACACCCAAGTGTAACAGGC
This sequence comes from Mustelus asterias, assembly GCF_964213995.1. Lineage (NCBI taxonomy): Eukaryota > Metazoa > Chordata > Chondrichthyes > Carcharhiniformes > Triakidae > Mustelus > Mustelus asterias. Next base: position 124,647,104 of record NC_135808.1, on the reverse strand, counting down.
AGTTTGGGAAGGGGAATTAAGGTCTTTATTGCAAGGGGTTTGGCGTATTAGAGTAAAAAAGTCTTGCTGCAGTTTTACTGGACTTTGGTGAGACGATAGATGGAGTACTCCGTATTGATGGAGGATATACTTGAATGAGTACAGCAAAGGTTCACCGGGTTGATTCCTGGGATGAGAGGGGCGCCCTATGCAGAGAGATCGAGTATAATGGATCTATATTAGCTAGAGTTCAGATGAATGAAAAGTAAGCTCGTTGAAAATGTAAGATTTTGAGCGGGCTTGTCACAGTAGATGCAGCGTGGCTATTTCAGCTAGAGAGCCTAGAACTGGGCATCACTTTAGTATAGGGAGTTGGACACTTAGGACCGGAAGAGAATCACAAAGTGGGAATTGAGCAGCAAAGAGAAATTTAGACCTGAAATTATCCACGATCTTATTGAATGGCAGAGCAGGTGAAAGGGCATTATGACCTCTTACTGCACCGTTGCGTGTTGAACAAAATACATGAATAGCCGATGCTACAAAGATAGAACTAAGGTATCTTGGTAATGCATAGTATACGTTGAGTGCCATATGCTATACATCAAAGTGCTTAGTTCTATCTTTGCAACATCTTGCTCTGCAACCGTACCCACATGTTCATCACCTCAACGTAATTTCTCATTTTCTCATTCTCCTTGCAGGCCTCAAACTCGCATCTGGTTGTTTGCCACTCGTGCTGACATAAACTATGTCCCACTTATTCTCGCTGTCATGCACAAGCTCCCTGTTCCCCAAAGCACCCAATTTAAAATTGTTTCCAATAAATCCCTTCATTTCCAGCCTTCCTGACTTCTGTTCTGTGAATTTTACTCTAACTCAACCTGTCCGAAAACATAGCCATTTAGTTCATCGCTGTTTTGAGATTTTTATGTGCATGGTTTGGCTGCCACATTTTCCTGCATTAGAAGTACTGCTTTGGGGTATACCTGATCATAAAGGATGCTGTACAAGTTCAGATTTGTTTTTTTTTAATTGCTCCCAAAAATGTTCTTTCCTTTCTGCCTTTTTAAAAGGCTCTTCAGACTCCCTACTGTTCTTCCTTGGCCATCTTGGGATATTTCCCCCTTTTGTAATGGTGCTTTATAAATGCAAGTTCTTAATATATTGTGTAGCAGTGATTAGAACAACTTAATTATTGAGCAACATACCCAAATCGGTTGGTGACGCCTGAGAATGGTATGCTAAAATGCTGCAGTTCTGTAGTCAAATCATACACCGAATACATATCCAATTTCAGTTATGAAGGTGTTTATAAAAGAAAAGTCCAACACCTGTAGGCAATTTGGTTTGGAGCCAGAGATGGGTTCCTAGCCCTGGAAGAATGATATACAAAGGCAAAGTTAGAGAACTTGGTTCTTTTAATTTGAAAGATTAGTGTTTAATGATACAGACATGAAACATGACTTCAGGCAATCCATGTTCGTCGGACATGGGTTTAAACTGGTAACGGGCAAATTTAGGATCTGATTTTCAGAAGTCATTGGAGGTTTTTAAAATTCATTCTTGAGATGTGAACATCTCTGGCAAGACAGCGGTGTCTGTTGCCCATCCCCTATCCTCCTTGAAGGTGATGGTGAGCAGCTGCAGTTCTTCTGGCAAATATATATCCACAGTGCTTCAAGGAAAGGCATTCTGAGTTTTTGATCCATTGACGGTGACAAAACAACAATATAACTCTGTGGCTTGGAGGGCAACTTGTTGATGGTTGTATTCCTGTGCATCTGCTGCCCTACTCCCACAAGGTTGTGGAGATGTGGGTTTGGGCGGTGCTGTCGAAGGAGGCTTGATGAATTGCTCCCTTGTAGATGGCACACACTACTGCTATTGTGTCTGTTATGGAGGATGTGAATGTTGAAAGTAGTGGATGGAGTGCCAATCAAGTGGGCTGCTTTGTCCTAGATGGTGTCAAGCTTCTTGAATGTTGGGAGCTGCATTCATTCAAGCAAGTGGAGAGTATTTCATCACACTCCTGCATTGTGCCTTGTAGATGGTGGACAGTCAAGCAATTAGTTACTTGTCACAGAATTCCCAGTATCTGACCTGCTCTTGTAGCTACAGTATTTATTTGCTGGTTCAGTTTCTGGTCAGTGGTAGCCCCCAGAATGCTGCTGGTGGTTTCAGAGATGGTAATGCTGTTGAATATTGAGGGGAGATGGTTAGATTCTCTCCTGATATTAGTATAGTTCAAATTTTAATTGCCACTTTCAGCCCAAGTCTGAATGTTGTATAGGTCTTGCTGCATCGGGGAGCAGACTGCTTCAGTGTCAGAGGAACTGCGAATGGAAGTGAACATTGCAATTGGCAAATATTCCCATTTCTAGTTCAATGATGAAGGGAATGTCATTGAAGCTGCTGATGATTGAGCCTTGGACACTGCCCAGGGGACCTCCTGCAGCCATTTTCTGGGGTTGGCCTCCAGCAACCACAGCCATCTTCCTCTTAAATGGAAGGCATGGAGAATTCTCTCCCCTTCCCATCCTCCTGATTTCTATGAACTTCAATTTTGCTGCAGCTCCATGATGCCACACTGTCAAATGTTGTCTTGGTGTCAGAGGCAGTCATTCTCGCCTCATCTCTTGGAATCCACTCTTTTGTCCATATTTCGACCAAGGCTGTAATGAACTCTGACGTCTAGTGTCCTTGGTGGAACCTAAATTGAGTGTTGGATGAGCAGGTTGTTGCTGATTTAAGTGTCAATTTGAAGGTGTCATTGACAGTGCTATCATTACAATGCTGATGATTTCGAGTAGACGATGGGGTGGTAATTGGCCGGAATGGAAACCAGCATTTACACAATTTTTCTTGTGTCTATTTTAAGTGCAAGCCTCAGTTAAAAGTCCATTTGGAGGGGTAGGCCTGCAGTTCCTCTGTTTTGAATGGTTGAGCTAAAATGAACTAAAGAGCCAATCTTGTAATTGGATTAACAAAAGGAACGTTGTTCAAGATTGCTGCTGATTATTGTAAGTTGTCCTTTGCACGTTTGCTAAGTACCAAGAAAGAAGGAAGATGGGCACAGCTTTGATTTCCAAAATTAGCCTGCCAGCATTCATTGTCAAAGTTCATAAATAAAAGCAGTGGCAGTTTGTGGAAGATACTTTGGAATTACGCTCTAGTGGATCAAGAGAACAGGCAAATTCAAGAAGAGTTTGGATCTAAACAGAATTTCTAATGGAGAAAAATATTCCAAGGAACATAGCAAACATAATCACATGAATATTGCCAGTTATTAGGAACGTTGATTTCAAAGAAGTAAATTTATACAAGGGTTTTGAAGGAGTAAAGTTAGGGATGGGAGGAAAGGAAATGGGGTTGCACAAAAGCACAGAACTCTGAGCGTTGTTTGGGCTGGAAAAGGTTAAAGGTGGAGGCACCAAGAGTATTTGAGGATGAGGTTGAGAATTTTAAGTTTGAGATGTTGGATAACCAGTATTGGCCAGCAAGCATGAGGTAATGGCTGAGTGGGACTTGTTAGGATACAGGCAGCAGCATTCTGAATTAGAATTATGGAGGATGGCAGGACAGCCAGGAGAATATTGGAGTAGCAGCCAGGAGAATATTGGAGTAGCAGCCAGGAGAATATTGGAGTAGCAGCCAGGAGAATATTGGAGTAGCAGCCAGGAGAATATTGGAGTAGCAGCCAGGAGAATATTGGAGTAGCAGCCAGGAGAATATTGGAGTAGCAGCCAGGAGAATATTGGAGTAGCAGCCAGGAGAATATTGGAGTAGCAGCCAGGAGAATATTGGAGTAGCAGCCAGGAGAATATTGGAGTAGCAGCCAGGAGAATATTGGAGTAGCAGCCAGGAGAATATTGGAGTAGCAGCCAGGAGAATATTGGAGTAGCAGCCAGGAGAATATTGGAGTAGCAGCCAGGAGAATATTGGAGTAGCAGCCAGGAGAATATTGGAGTAGCAGCCAGGAGAATATTGGAGTAGCAGCCAGGAGAATATTGGAGTAGCAGCCAGGAGAATATTGGAGTAGCAGCCAGGAGAATATTGGAGTAGCAGCCAGGAGAATATTGGAGTAGCAGCCAGGAGAATATTGGAGTAGCAGCCAGGAGAATATTGGAGTAGCAGCCAGGAGAATATTGGAGTAGCAGCCAGGAGAATATTGGAGTAGCAGCCAGGAGAATATTGGAGTAGCAGCCAGGAGAATATTGGAGTAGCAGCCAGGAGAATATTGGAGTAGCAGCCAGGAGAATATTGGAGTAGCAGCCAGGAGAATATTGGAGTAGCAGCCAGGAGAATATTGGAGTAGCAGCCAGGAGAATATTGGAGTAGCAGCCAGGAGAATATTGGAGTAGCAGCCAGGAGAATATTGGAGTAGCAGCCAGGAGAATATTGGAGTAGCAGCCAGGAGAATATTGGAGTAGCAGCCAGGAGAATATTGGAGTAGCAGCCAGGAGAATATTGGAGTAGCAGCCAGGAGAATATTGGAGTAGCAGCCAGGAGAATATTGGAGTAGCAGCCAGGAGAATATTGGAGTAGCAGCCAGGAGAATATTGGAGTAGCAGCCAGGAGAATATTGGAGTAGCAGCCAGGAGAATATTGGAGTAGCAGCCAGGAGAATATTGGAGTAGCAGCCAGGAGAATATTGGAGTAGCAGCCAGGAGAATATTGGAGTAGCAGCCAGGAGAATATTGGAGTAGCAGCCAGGAGAATATTGGAGTAGCAGCCAGGAGAATATTGGAGTAGCAGCCAGGAGAATATTGGAGTAGCAGCCAGGAGAATATTGGAGTAGCAGCCAGGAGAATATTGGAGTAGCAGCCAGGAGAATATTGGAGTAGCAGCCAGGAGAATATTGGAGTAGCAGCCAGGAGAATATTGGAGTAGCAGCCAGGAGAATATTGGAGTAGCAGCCAGGAGAATATTGGAGTAGCAGCCAGGAGAATATTGGAGTAGCAGCCAGGAGAATATTGGAGTAGCAGCCAGGAGAATATTGGAGTAGCAGCCAGGAGAATATTGGAGTAGCAGCCAGGAGAATATTGGAGTAGCAGCCAGGAGAATATTGGAGTAGCAGCCAGGAGAATATTGGAGTAGCAGCCAGGAGAATATTGGAGTAGCAGCCAGGAGAATATTGGAGTAGCAGCCAGGAGAATATTGGAGTAGCAGCCAGGAGAATATTGGAGTAGCAGCCAGGAGAATATTGGAGTAGCAGCCAGGAGAATATTGGAGTAGCAGCCAGGAGAATATTGGAGTAGCAGCCAGGAGAATATTGGAGTAGCAGCCAGGAGAATATTGGAGTAGCAGCCAGGAGAATATTGGAGTAGCAGCCAGGAGAATATTGGAGTAGCAGCCAGGAGAATATTGGAGTAGCAGCCAGGAGAATATTGGAGTAGCAGCCAGGAGAATATTGGAGTAGCAGCCAGGAGAATATTGGAGTAGCAGCCAGGAGAATATTGGAGTAGCAGCCAGGAGAATATTGGAGTAGCAGCCAGGAGAATATTGGAGTAGCAGCCAGGAGAATATTGGAGTAGCAGCCAGGAGAATATTGGAGTAGCAGCCAGGAGAATATTGGAGTAGCAGCCAGGAGAATATTGGAGTAGCAGCCAGGAGAATATTGGAGTAGCAGCCAGGAGAATATTGGAGTAGCAGCCAGGAGAATATTGGAGTAGCAGCCAGGAGAATATTGGAGTAGCAGCCAGGAGAATATTGGAGTAGCAGCCAGGAGAATATTGGAGTAGCAGCCAGGAGAATATTGGAGTAGCAGCCAGGAGAATATTGGAGTAGCAGCCAGGAGAATATTGGAGTAGCAGCCAGGAGAATATTGGAGTAGCAGCCAGGAGAATATTGGAGTAGCAGCCAGGAGAATATTGGAGTAGCAGCCAGGAGAATATTGGAGTAGCAGCCAGGAGAATATTGGAGTAGCAGCCAGGAGAATATTGGAGTAGCAGCCAGGAGAATATTGGAGTAGCAGCCAGGAGAATATTGGAGTAGCAGCCAGGAGAATATTGGAGTAGCAGCCAGGAGAATATTGGAGTAGCAGCCAGGAGAATATTGGAGTAGCAGCCAGGAGAATATTGGAGTAGCAGCCAGGAGAATATTGGAGTAGCAGCCAGGAGAATATTGGAGTAGCAGCCAGGAGAATATTGGAGTAGCAGCCAGGAGAATATTGGAGTAGCAGCCAGGAGAATATTGGAGTAGCAGCCAGGAGAATATTGGAGTAGCAGCCAGGAGAATATTGGAGTAGCAGCCAGGAGAATATTGGAGTAGCAGCCAGGAGAATATTGGAGTAGCAGCCAGGAGAATATTGGAGTAGCAGCCAGGAGAATATTGGAGTAGCAGCCAGGAGAATATTGGAGTAGCAGCCAGGAGAATATTGGAGTAGCAGCCAGGAGAATATTGGAGTAGCAGCCAGGAGAATATTGGAGTAGCAGCCAGGAGAATATTGGAGTAGCAGCCAGGAGAATATTGGAGTAGCAGCCAGGAGAATATTGGAGTAGCAGCCAGGAGAATATTGGAGTAGCAGCCAGGAGAATATTGGAGTAGCAGCCAGGAGAATATTGGAGTAGCAGCCAGGAGAATATTGGAGTAGCAGCCAGGAGAATATTGGAGTAGCAGCCAGGAGAATATTGGAGTAGCAGCCAGGAGAATATTGGAGTAGCAGCCAGGAGAATATTGGAGTAGCAGCCAGGAGAATATTGGAGTAGCAGCCAGGAGAATATTGGAGTAGCAGCCAGGAGAATATTGGAGTAGCAGCCAGGAGAATATTGGAGTAGCAGCCAGGAGAATATTGGAGTAGCAGCCAGGAGAATATTGGAGTAGCAGCCAGGAGAATATTGGAGTAGCAGCCAGGAGAATATTGGAGTAGCAGCCAGGAGAATATTGGAGTAGCAGCCAGGAGAATATTGGAGTAGCAGCCAGGAGAATATTGGAGTAGCAGCCAGGAGAATATTGGAGTAGCAGCCAGGAGAATATTGGAGTAGCAGCCAGGAGAATATTGGAGTAGCAGCCAGGAGAATATTGGAGTAGCAGCCAGGAGAATATTGGAGTAGCAGCCAGGAGAATATTGGAGTAGCAGCCAGGAGAATATTGGAGTAGCAGCCAGGAGAATATTGGAGTAGCAGCCAGGAGAATATTGGAGTAGCAGCCAGGAGAATATTGGAGTAGCAGCCAGGAGAATATTGGAGTAGCAGCCAGGAGAATATTGGAGTAGCAGCCAGGAGAATATTGGAGTAGCAGCCAGGAGAATATTGGAGTAGCAGCCAGGAGAATATTGGAGTAGCAGCCAGGAGAATATTGGAGTAGCAGCCAGGAGAATATTGGAGTAGCAGCCAGGAGAATATTGGAGTAGCAGCCAGGAGAATATTGGAGTAGCAGCCAGGAGAATATTGGAGTAGCAGCCAGGAGAATATTGGAGTAGCAGCCAGGAGAATATTGGAGTAGCAGCCAGGAGAATATTGGAGTAGCAGCCAGGAGAATATTGGAGTAGCAGCCAGGAGAATATTGGAGTAGCAGCCAGGAGAATATTGGAGTAGCAGCCAGGAGAATATTGGAGTAGCAGCCAGGAGAATATTGGAGTAGCAGCCAGGAGAATATTGGAGTAGCAGCCAGGAGAATATTGGAGTAGCAGCCAGGAGAATATTGGAGTGCCTTTGCTATAATAAATCCCCCAAGGTGCTTCACAGGAGCACTTTAAGGAGCTGAAGGTTACAGCAGCAGATGGAATGAGGTAGGATTGTCTCTGACAATGGAATAGAGGTCAAAATACTGTAGGTGTTCGATGATATGGGATTGAAAATTCGGCTCAATGTCGAGGTAAGGTGCCATTATCTCAGGTTGAATGCAACTGTAACCATGACTTGGGAAGTCATGGCAACACGACTTGGGAAGTCATGGCAAGATGACTTTTTAGCTGGAGGAAATTGTTTTTCATCCAACCCTTTATGTCAGGCAATCAGTGTGACGACACTGAGACAACGGACTGGATGGTAGCGTTCATGTGGAAGCATAGGAAAAGGCAGCATGATTCTCATTTGATTCTCTTTCTGCTGAATGAATCAGCGTCAGGCTGGGCACTCATTGGGATGCTATAATTAGTTATAATATCTTCAGCCAAGAAGGAGAAAATCAACAGGTTTGCTAAGGATTGTTTGGATTTCAGTTGAGAGTAGGATCTGTTTGAATTGTGATTCCCTCAAGTTGAATAAGTGTGCCACCACTCAGTTTCTGGGCTTACAAATAGAATGGCTTACAAGGTATTGAAAGGCTCCTAGCGATCCTAAAACTAAGCAGCAGAAACAGGTTTGTTCCCCTGTTACAATTTTCCCCTTTTAGTAGATTTCATTTTTTTTGTGATTGCCTGGATCAAAATTTGGAATGTTTCCTGTACCTCTTCCAAATTACAAAAATATATTTCAGTAATTTGGTCAGGTTTGGTTGGAGTAGCTGCGCACATACAAAAATGTATTCCAATGAAACGAGCTGGAGTTGGCAATTTAGCCCATCAAGCCTCAACTTCAATTCAGTTTAGATCATGGCTGATCTGTACATCAGGTCCATTCATCCATCTTCACTTCATTTTCTGGAAACCCCTACCTAACAAAAAGTTGGGCACTAACCAGTGACAGCTGAACAGAATTTAAGAACAAAATTATATTGGCGCTCTTCTACACAGCAGTTACCATCTGTAGTTAATAGCTCCTGTCATCACCTGTTGCAAAGAGGTTGCATGTTGCTTTCCATTTGCGTGTAGTTGGAACAGAAATACTTGTGCATGCACTGTTCAGGGCCAGCCAGATAAAAGGAATGCTGATTTCCATTTGTTCTGGGTTTCCACATTTTTGTAGTGCTCACATTGCATGTCAAAAGACAGACTTCTAAGCTGCTACAGTTTGAAACCTAACTAATACAGGAGCTACTCTTGTGCAAGTGAAAGCTAACTATGCAGTAATGTTTTCTGTTCCTAAGCTGCAGTAAAGTCGATGTGCAGCATCAGTTCCTTAATCCAAATTTAAGTTTTGAGTATTGTCGTTTCCCGAGGAATAGTCACCTATCAGAAATTTAAACAGGTCACAGACTTGAAACGTTAACTCTTGTTCTTCTCTCCTCAAATGCTGTCGGACCAGCAGAGTGTTTCCAGCATTTTCTGTTTATATAATCAAATTATTGAGTTTGTCCACAAATACTGGTGCTGCATCAGTCATTTATTGTTGGGTTGAGCAAGATTTAAGCTGCATAGCCGTAGACTGATATTTTAGGATGTTTATAATGAAAATACTGTATTTAATTGTACTCTTAATGTAATGTATAGGTAATCTTTGATCAGTTAAACCAGTGGTTCCCAAAGGGTGCGGCGAGAGAGGATGGCAAGTGTGGCGGGAAGATTCAAGGACAATCAAAGAAACGTTTAAACATGCATTGTTTTATACTTTCTGGATGTCCTATGATATTATAAAGTAGTTGTGTTCTATGTTATGAATCAAGCACTGCTAGGAGTCTTTTTTGTTTCTGAATGTATTTCTTATCAATAAAAAATTCGGTGTGGCGCGAGCAAATTTTTATTCCGAAAGTGCAGCCCAGTGAAAAAAGTTTGGGAACCACTGGGTTAAACTGATCTTTTGAAATATACTTAACGTCAGAAAAGGTAGATTTGGACATTTTGCACTGGCAAGTGATCACTTGCAACATTTCTGGTGTATGACATTAGATAAGTGTATACTTTTAACCATGTTGTGTTTGAAAAACTGCATCTTTTGAATGGTTGACTGCTGTGTTCAAATGTTAGTGCATTGCCAAGTGGTTTAGATGGTTAAGTGCAATGGAATAGTTTTAGCAATTTTTCTTCCAAGTTTAAAAATGATCTAATTTTTGCACAGGAACAGAGTTTCTTGGACAAAAATGTTTGCTTTAATCCTCTTGTTCCTTTTGTAGGGTGATGGCCGAAGTCACCAAGTCTCGGAGTGTTTGGGGTTAGGCCAGAATTTGGATCTGTCGGACACCATGGTGCAACAGAGGCTGGATGAAATCAAGGATTCAATCAAGCGAGAGATAAGAAAGGAACTTAAAATCAAGGAAGGAGCAGAGAACCTCAAAAAGGCCACAACTGATAAGAAAAATCTAGCCTACGTGGAAAACATGTTAAAGAAATCAAACAAAAAGCTAGATGAGCTTCACCAAGAGCTGCAAGAGTTGAATGCACACATTGTTGTGAAGGATCCTGAGCTGGCAGGTAAACAACATACGGTGCTGCTAGTATTTTTAATATGATTATTCTTTGTATGAATTTAATGGGCTAAGAATGCAGAATACATACGGATTTGTATAAACAAGGGATGTGAATAGTAAGAATGAATTTTGACAGCAGCTGCAGTGCAATCTGAACAACCAGCAGTGCAACTTGAGTTTTGGAAGAGGACAGCTATGCCAGCCTTCCCCAACTGCTTACCCTATTTACATTTCCAGCTGGTGAAATTCCTTATCAGGTGGCAGTTAAGAGCAGAGCTGGCAAGGCCCACAAAAGTGAGTCTGTTGCTGACAGAACAAAATAACTCTACCCTTTTTTCTCTCTCCAAGTGTAGCTGGCAAACCCACACGTTAATCATCAACTGCCCATTCATAACGTAGCAGTAAATGTTACAGTTGCATTTTATTAAAATGGGATTGGTCAAAAGACAAATGCATGTTCTGACTTGCAATTAAGTATGCCCGCTCTTAACCAACTTTCCTGATCTAACTGGCCAGATAATTTTGGCTGCCACTTTCAGCAGTAAATCCCATTGAAAGTTTGTATAGAAAGAGGCATGAGATTCATAGAAATCATAGAAACCCTACAGTGCAGAAGGAGGCCGTTCGGCCCATCGAGTCTGCACCGAGCACAATCCCACCCAGGCCCTACCCCCACATATTTACCAGCTAATCCCTCTAACCTACACATCCCAGGACACTAAGGGGCAATTTTAGCATGGCCAATCAACCTAACCCGCACATCCTTGGACTGTGGGAGGAAACCGGAGCACCCGGAGGAAATCCACGCAGACACGAGGAGAATGTGCAAACTCCACACACAGTGACCCAAGCCGGGAATTGAACCCAGGTCCCTGGAGCTGTGAAGCAGCAGTGCTAACTACCGTGCTGCCCTTTATATATCATATATGTGGCATGAGATGATCCAGCATTACCATTTTAATTTTTTTATGCATCACATTCCCTGACTGAGAGAGGAACCAAGAGTGATACTCCAGGTTTCAACTAATGTGGCTGAATAACAGATTGCCAGGGAATATGTAACAAGACAAACCTGTTCTTCCCTTTCTCCTCTTCCCCACCACCCATCCAAAAAGCCACTTGTGAGGAAAAGACACTTAGTTCAATTTTAATTCTGCTTGATTATGTGAAAGGACATTCTATAACTTCATGGTGCAGATTTATCAGTATTCCACATCACTGGGCTATGCCAGTTAACAATAACGACCTCAGCCATGTTGCAATGTCTACAAATGCTCTGATTTGAATACTTTATTTCTACTTTCCTACAGTTGGCTTTTAATTTTTTAGTTGTTAGCTATGGTCAACCCTTTTTACCGCAGTAACTTTGAATGCAGATGCATTGGTCCCAATTTTACTGCTCGTTATAAGAAAATTGAATGGTGTCAAAACATATCCAAAGTTACAAGTGGTTATCTTTATTCAGTCTTTAGTTGTCAGTTTTATATTTCCTCCTTCCTCACAAAAATAATGTCTGTGAATCTTTCTGGTATTAGGTCTTTGCCTTTTGGCTAAGATCAAGCGTTGGATCAAGCCCAAGATGGGGTGCAATGCCTTATCTTGTCAGCTTGGAAGTTGTTTGTCTCCCTTGTGGGGACCATGAATTGGATTTTGAATTTGATTTTTGGAGCAAGCAAGGAATGGATTTGGGTCTGCCCGGTCCACAGTATAAGGATGGAGTGAAATTTCAAAAAACAAATAGTGTGACATTTCTGTTAACCACTTTCCCTCAAATGTTAGAGGTTAGGTGCTATTGTGTAGGGTAATTGAGTACTACATTTGAACTTAAGTACTGTTTTTGAGCAAATTGTGCTTCCAGAGTGTTGTTTTTCCTTTTCAAATTTTTGTTTTTTCTCTTCTGGCCCTGCTGTTCATACAGGTACTTCACAAGAGAGGTAATAACTATTTTCCCTCCAGAAAAGCCTCACCAAGAAACAATGACCTTAATTAGCAATTAGTCATTTGTATTTTCTTTCATGTAAAATTCAAGTTTAGCATGTTCAATCGTCTATCCGCTGTCAGTTTCAAGCATTTGAGTGCCTCACCGCCAATCAAATCTTGAGGTTAAATTCTAGGTCTAACAGTCGAACCTACATATATAAACTTGATCCGTTTACTGGCTTCTGAGTAAGTGTCTGATTTCTCTCCCTTTTAAATCTGGCTTCAATCATAGATCATAGAATGGGACATAACATCCCTACAGTGCATAAGGAGGCCATTTGGCCCATCGAGTCTGCACTGACAACAATCCTACCCAGGCCCTATCCCCATAACCCCACATATTTACTCTGCTAATCTCCTGATACTTAAGGGGCAATTTAGCATGGCCAGCCAACCTAACTACATCTTTGGACTGTGGGAGGAAACCGGATCATCTGGAAGAAACCCATGAAGACATGAGGAGAATGTGAAAACTCCATACAGTTGCCTGAGGCCAGGATTAAACTCAGGTCCCTGGCGCTGTGAGGCAGCAGGGGTAACCACTGTGCCACCTTGCTGCCCAGTAGCCAATTAATGATTTTTATTGGTAATCATCTACAAACAAGATCCTCCTTGGCAAAACTATGGCTGTCTTTTCATTTTCTTTCATCTATTTCTCATTAAGGTTTCAAAATCACATCAACTGCAATGATGATAACAAGTGTTTCACAAAAACAGACATTTTAAAACAGTGGTAAATCCCAGACATTGACGTAGATTTCCCATTCTGAATTGAAGTAACAATAAATATAACTTGTGTACACAGCTGCATAAATGTATCTGTATAAATGGATTCCCCAGAGCTTTGACTTCACTAATGTTCATGGAGATCAAGCAGTCAGGGTTTCAATGGATCCAGCAGACAATCTGGTTTGTAAAGGTGTTCATGTTAAAATCTGCGTTCTGAGGAGTAGCACTTGCAAGTGTACCAACTAAATGGCAAAAGGGTTTAATGGTAGGTAGCGATGATGCAATAGCAAAACTTGGCTGAACCTTGAATGTAGAGATAGACATCAAGGGATTTTACATCAGTGTAACTGGGCAAAAATCGATGTTAAATTGTAAAAAGATGGGGTAACCAACAAGCTGGGTATTAAAAGAAACAAGGGAGATGGAAAAGCAGAGAAGTTTGAGGAAATTCCAGGTTTTATTCTCCCTATGTAGTTGAAAGTTTGGTAGCAGTTCACTATATTTAGTTTGTGGGTATGAAAGGCTTGCACTTTTCACAAACTCAGGACTTTCTGAAGCAAACCACAGCCATTCAAGTACTTATGTGTAGTCACTATTATAATATAGAAGGCCTACCTTCTCAACCTTGCCCCTTGCTGGAGGTGTGGTAATCTTCAGGTTAATTCACCACCAGTCAGCTCTCCCCCTCAAAGGGGAGAGCAGCCTATGGTCACCTGGGACTTTGGCAACTTTACCTTTATAATATGCCAAAAGTCCCAATCCTAACATGAATTTTATAGTTAATTTTTTGCAGCATACTCCATTGCATGTGTCATTAGAATGCATTTAGTACCCACTGGTCAGCTTTCTAAATTATTTGTTTAGGAAGGCCTGTTGAGGAAAAATAAGTGGCAGTTTCCCACTCCAACCTTGGTGAAGGGAGGGTGAAATGCACAAGAGGCCAGAGTTGGAGGAATGCCGAGATCTTAGGGTTGAATGGCTGGAGGAGGTTGGAGATGGGGAGGGTGAGGCCATGGAGGGATTTGAACACAAGGATGAGAATTTTAATTTTGAGGCATTTGTAGACTGTGTGCCAAGGTAGGTCCATGAGCATAGAGGTAATGGTTGAACAGGACTTGCTGCAAGCTAGGATATGGTCAGCAGAGTTTTGGATGAGCTCAACTTTATGGAGGGTGGAAGTTGGGAGGCTGGCCAGGAGTGTATATGGAATAGAGTCTGCAGGTAACAAAAACATGAATGGCAGTCTTGACTGAGGCCAGGGTGCAGACATATATTATAGATGTGAACTAGGCAGTCTTTTTAATGGAGAGGATATGAGGTCTAAAGTTCAGCTCGGTTAAATAGGACGCAGGTTGCAAACGATCCGGTTCAGCTTGGAGCCATGGCTAGTGGGGTGGAATCAGTGGCTAGGGTTTGTGCTTGGATTCGAAGACAATGACATTAGTCTCTCCTATATGTAATTGAGGAAATTTCTCTTCATCCAATATTGGACCAGCACTCTGACGCTGCAAAGACAGTTGATCTGATCTGTTTTTAGATGAAGCCGGCATGTAGAGAAAAGGGATGAAACAAGGTTGCGGAAGGCAGAGCAGGGAGAGAGGTCGTTGCAGGAGATTCTCAGGCTAAAACTAGATCAATAAAATTTGAATGAGGCAAGGGCTATACCACTCATCTGGCCAACATTGGATGAAGATGGTGTCAAAGGATCAGGTGGAGATCCAGGTGGAGAAGGATAAGGTGGGATCATGCACCCTAGTAATAGTTGCATAGAACGCTGTTTCGGACTGATTTGAGCTGTTTCAAGGCTGTGACAGGAGCTGAAAACTGTTAGTATGTGAAGGAGAGACAGGAAATTCCCTACCAGTCCATCCAATCTGATCTAGTCAGCATTGATCCCTCTTACAATATACACACTCCATGCAGCTGGAAGAGTGTTTTAAAAGTAAGGCCAATTAGAAAAACAAAGATTCCTTTTCAAGATTCTAGTCTAGGGTGATTGAAATCCAGGTCAGATAAACTCTGATTTATGTTACAGATGCCTGCCTACCTCTTGCATGCGGTATCCTCTGCCCCACTCAAAAATAGCTCCGCCTTGCACTTGAAGGAATATAGTGAGCCAACAATCTGTTCCACTGCGCTCTCGGGGAAGAGCTGCCTTGCATCCAACCTAATTGCACCTTTAACAGAACTTGGAAACATGACCTCTTACTCCTTCCTAGCCTATTCTGTCAAAATTTCTCTGTATACAATCCAATATTATTTTTAATCAAACTAGATCAAGTCCCCTTTTGCTTTGATAAAATTATAGAGACCCAGCTTTTTGAGGCTATCTAAATAACTAAGGATTGAAAATTGATCTCGAGGCCCTGTTCCGCAAAGTTCACTCACCATGTGAGCAGGCGAGAGCTGTTGTGATTAACCAAGTAAGAAGTCTCACAACACCAGGTTAAAGCCCAACAGGTTTATTTGAAATCACGAGCTTTCGGAGCGCTGCTCCTTCAGGTGAATGTTCAGATAGTTCATGATTCCAAATAACCCTGTTGGACTTCAACCTGGTGTTGTGAGACTTCTTACTGTGCTTACCTCAGTCCAATGCTGGCATCTCCATCTCGTGACTCACCAAGGTCTTGTAGGAACAAAGTGGAATCCTTTTGCTTTTTTGTGAAATGAACTTCAAACCCTGGGCACTTCAACGATAGTTTCCTGGCACTAGTCATGGCTATTAAGAAATTGATACACAAACAATCAGATTTTTCTCTTTCATCACTGACTTTCATTCTTTTTTGGATGTATGTTTAGAACTTGATCTGCCCACATGCAAGGCTGTGAATTTTGGAGTTAAAAATATTGCCAAACATTGGCCTGACCACCCGCCCCCAACTGTGCAAATAAATCTACTTATGGCAATTGTACATCTCTACATCCCAAACCTAGCAACTATCTAGTTGATGATCCACAAATTTGCATGTCAGTTCCACTAACACCTACCAGAAATAAAAATCCCTTCTAATCCGGCAACCACTGAAAACTCTAGCAAATGTTAATCCATTAACAGCCACTTGCTGCCCACAATCATGCAATCCACTGCAGTGGATTACCACTAATTCCACAGATTATTTTTATGGAGAAGTAAAGTATGGAATATAGGCCATTCAGCCCATCATGTGTGCACTCACTCGTTCAAGGAAATTCAGTTCCTTTTTTTTTAAACCTGAATTTCTTCAAATAATTACCCAATTTCCTTGAATCTGTATCTACCACCCTATCAGGCAGTGCATTCCTGTTCCCTACCCACTTGTTACAAAATGTTTTTCCATGTGTTGTTTTTGCCAATCACCTTAAATTTGTGCCCTCTGGTTATCTCAGTTTTGAATCCCAGTTTGGGTGACTGCCTGTGTGGAGTTTGCAAGTTCTCCCCGTGTCTGCATGGGTTTCCTCCGGGTGCTCCGGTTTCCTCCCACAGTCCAAAAAAATGTGCGGATTTGGTGTATTGGTCATGCTAAATTGCCCCTTAGTTTCAGGGGGGCTATCTAGGGTAAATGCACGGGATTATGGGGATAGGGCCTAGGTGGGATGTGGTCGGTGCAGATGCGATGGGCCGAATGGCCGCCTTCTGCCCTGTAGGATTCTATGTCTGTTTAGCACCTGTTCCTGGCTTTTCTCTATTTATAAAACCCAAGACCCCTTATGCTTTAAATTGTTTTTGTTGACCTATCTTAAAAGATTTGTGCATGAACTACCCATTTCTCTCTCCTTGTATGCATTAGTATGTGTTATCGCTCTTCAATCTTCCTACCAGAATGCATCCCCTCATGCTTTTCTGTCATTTTAACTGAATTTAATCTGCCATGTATCCTTCATTCCACCAGCCTGTATGTCCTCTTGAAGTCTATTACCATCTCCCTCACTCTTTACTATGCTTCCAAGGTTCATGTCATTTGTAAATTGAGATTGTATACTGTACGTTTAGGTCCAAGTTGTAACATTTATCAAAAACAGTGGTAGTTCTGATACTGAACATTTGCTATATCATCACTATATATCTTTCTCTCCGGTCTGAAAAGCAGCCATTCAGCATATTGCTTCCTATCCCGCAACCAATTTTGTACCCGTGCAACTCCCCCAAACATTTTATTCCGTGGGCTTCAATTTTGCTAACAAGTCAAATGTATTTTATCAGCTGCCTTTTGAAAGTCCCAGTTCATCATAACTGCACTACCTTCATCCACCCTCAACTGTTAACCTCATCAGAAAAAACTTGGGTTAGCCAAAGATGATTTCCCCTTAACAAATTCACGCTGGCTGACCTTTATTAGTCCGTGTGTGTCCCAGTAGTGGTTCATTTTCTCCCACGTCATTGTTTCTAAACATTTCCCACCACCAGTGTTAATCTGGTCTGTAGTTGCCAGATTTAGTCCTTTTTTATTGTACAAGGGTGTAACTCTTTACAATCCTCTGGTCTGTAGATTATGGTCGGCAGCTGCAGGGTGGCACGATGGCACAGTGGTTAGTTAGCGCTGCTGCCTCACAGCAGGGACCCGGGTTCGATTCCCAGCTTCAATTCGCAGCTTGGGTCACTGTCTGTGTGGAGTTTGCACGTTCTCCCCGTGTCTGCGTGGGTTTCCTCTGGGTGCTCTGGTTTCCTCCCACAGTCTGAAAGACGTGCTGGTTAAGTGCATTGACCCGAACAGGCGCTGGAGTGTGGCAACTAGGGAATTTCACAGTAACTTCATTGCGGTGTTAATGTAAGCCTCACTTGTGACTAATAAATAAAATTTGACTTTTAATACTCTTGGGTACATCGGGTGCATACTATCCAGACCACGTGACTTATTCTACTTTAACTGCCTGGATTATTTATTTTACTTTCTCCACACTCTTGGCGACTTCCTTGTTGTTTGTAGCTTTTGAAAAATCTTCTTCCTGGTAAAGACTGATGCAAGTACTAACTTTAGTACCCCAACCATGTCTGCTGCCTTAATTCTCCAGTTTGGTCTCTATTTGGACTCCCTGTTCCTGTGACAATCCTTTTACTGTTAGTATACCTAGACCTTTGGATTCCCTTTTATATTAGCTGTCTTGGCAATCTTGTACTGTCCCTTTATTTTCTTCTCCTCTGTCTCCCTCACATCAGCATGTTGACATCTGCCATGTACCCTTTTCTAATGAATGCTTTATCCAATCTTCCTGCTCTATCATCCAGAGGCCTCTTGTTTTGGATGGCTTACCTTTTCCCTGTTGTAGAAATATACACAGACTGCACTTGAACCATCTCTCTGAAGGTTACTCATTGCTCTATTACATTTCTGCTCGCCAGTCCTTCGACTCAAGTTTGCCCAGGGCAGATTCGACCACCTCAGTTTTCTGAAATTAGTCCTCACCCAGTTAAGTATTTTTATTCTAGACTATTTCTTGTCCTTACCCATATCAATCTAAACCTTATGATACTCTGAGCATTATTTCTAAGTTGCTCCTTCAATGTGAGATTTTCCATTGGCCCACCTCACTCTTCATGATTAAATCCTGCAATGTCTTCTTCCTTACTGGACCAGAAGCATACCGATTTGAACAGATTCTCCTGAACACATTTCAGAAATTCCTTCCTTTATGCTCTTTAACACAGTCTTTGCCATTTTCAAAATAAAGACAAGAAGCACTGGAAAAACTCAGCAGATCTGGCAGCATCTGTGGAGAGCTGAAACTGTGATAATGTTTTGAGTCTGTATGACTCTTCAGCCCTTTACCCCTTTGTGCCAGAATCAGAATTGCACACTTGCGATGTCACCATCCTCGTCTGTATTCAGTGCTGAATGTTACTTTTGAGTGTGCCATAATCCTGGAGGATGAATGCACTGTCTTCCTCTTCCTTCTAGGTGGCTGTCCATTTGGTGGGCACATATTTACATTTCTGCTTGTCTTGCTGCAGACTGACCACCTCCTGAATCCTGCGATCCAGGAAACATTCAGTTAGCCCAGTGTTGCCTCCAAGTCAGAAACTCTCAGCGTATGTTTGAGTTGCTGGAGGTAAAGTGGGCCCTGGAACACCTAAAATGTCCTAGAATTTTCACATGGCACAGGGATTGCAGGCTGCAGGTTATAGCTGTTGCTCCATTCATTTCATGTCATATAATCAATCACATGTAATTCGATGTGATTATTATTCAATAGTAACTGTTAACCAGATTACTTAAACCTGTCATTTGCACATCATCTACAAAAGTGCACCCTAATCCTAAAATAGCCGACAGCCTAAGCAACTAGGCCCAACACATATGATGGGTGGAATTTTTCCTTCCCACCCGCCACAGGAATCGTAGCGGACGGGACAGAAAATTTGGCGGACCATGCAAAGGTCCGTTGACCTCGGACGAGAATTTCCAGTCTTGGAGTGAGCACAGCCGGAAAATCCTGCCTGATGAGTAATGAACCAGAATTTCAAACAATCTGATGATGCAACATTTTTGCTAATGGTGCCTATAATGTAATTGAAGCTGATATTAGATTTGAAAGGGAACATCTAATTTGACTTATCTTAGTGGGCAAAATACAAATGGATGGGTTGAAATAAATATTTGATGCAATTCAAAACCAATTCATTCTCCTAAAAGGTAACATGAGGAAAAAGGCTATTGTGTCGAGTTAAATTAAGTGCTTGAAGAAATGCAAGGGAAAATGGAAATCTAATCAATTATAAGAACTAATTTTTAAAAAAACTTAAAGGACTACAAACTAGTGTTCAAAGGGAGAATATGAAGAGAACAAGCAAGAAATATTAAAGCTAATTGTGAATATTTTCAAAAATGATAGAAAGGAAGTGGTAAAGGGGATTGTGAACCCATTGAAGAAAGATCCAGAGGAGACTGGGGGTCTATAAGGAAATGATAAACTTGTTGCCAAATAGGAATGGCCTCGGTTTGGTAATGCATGACGAGTGGTGTTCCTCAAAACCTGATTTGATTTTATTATTGTCACGTGTATTAGTATACAGTGAAAAGTATTGTTTCTTGTGCTATACACTCAAAGCATACCGTTCATAGAGAAAGAAAGGAGAGAGTGCAAAATGAAGTGTTACAGTCATAGCTAGTGTATAGAGAAACATCAACTTAATGCGAGAGAGATCCATTCAAAAGTCGGATGACAGCAGTGAAGAAGCTGTTCTTGAGTCGGTTGGTACGTGTCCTCAGACATTTGAATCACAGAATACTACAGTGCAGAAGAGGCCCTTCGGCCCCTGGGGTCTGCACCAATGCATGAAATGCCCTGACCTGCCTACCTAATCCCACTTGCCAGCACTTGGCCCATAGCCTTGACTATTATGGCATGCCAAGTACACATCCAGGTACTTTTTAAAGGATGTGAGGCATCCCGCCTCCACCACCCTCCCAGGCAGTGCATTCCAGACCATCACCACCGTCTGAGTAAAAAGGTTTTTCCTCAAATGGAAGAGAGAATGTCTATCTGGGGTGCGTGGAGTCCTTAATTACGCTGGCTGCTTTTCCGAGGCAGCAGGAAGTGTAGACTGTCAATAAGTGGGAGGCTGGTTTAAGTGATGGACTGGGCTTCGTTCACGACCCTTTGTAGTTCCTTGCAGTCTTGGATGGAGCAGGAGCCATACCAAGCTGTGATACAACCAAAAAGAATGCTTTCTATGGTGCATCTGTAAACGTTGGTGAGAGTCATAGCGGACATGCCAAATTTTCTTTGTCTTCTGAGAAAGTCGTGGCATTGGTGGGCTTTCTTAACGATAGAGCTGGCATGGAGAGTCCAGGACAGGCTGCTAATGATCTGGACACCTAAAAAGTTGATGCTCTCAACCATTTCTACTTCCTCCTCATTGATGTAGGCAGGGACACGTCCTCCACGACGCTTTCTGAAGTCGATGACGATCTCCTTCATTTTGTTGACATTGAGGGAGAAATTGTCATCACACCAGTTCACCAGATTCTCTATCTCTTTCCTGTACTCATCATCGTTTGAGATCCGAACCACTATGGTGCTGTCATCACCAAACTTGAAAATTGAGTTGCAGGGGAATTTGGCCCCACAATCATCGGTGTATAAGGAGTGTAGTAAAGGATGAGGCCATATTTCTGGGCACCGGTGTTGAGGATGATCGTGGAGGAGGAGGTGTTGCCTATCCTTACCGACTGCGGTCTGTAGGTTAGGAAGTTCAGAATCCAGTCGCACGGAGGAGCCGAGCCCCAGGAAATGGAGTTTGGAGATGAGTTTTGTAGGAATAATGGTGTTGAAGGCTAAGCTGCAGTCAATAAATAAATAGGAGTTTGACATATTGTCTTTTGTTATCAAAGTATTCCAGAGTTGAGTGCAGGGCCGGGGAGATGACATCTGCTGTGGACCTGTTGGGGTGGTAGGCGAACTGTAGTGGATCCAGGCAATCTGGGAGAATTGATTCGTGCCATGACTAACCTTTCAAAGCACTTCATAATGATGGATGACAGAGCCACTGGACGATAGTCATTAAGGCACGCTGCCTGGGTTTTCTTTGGTACCGGGATAATGATCGTCGTCTTGAAGCAAATAGGGACCTCAGATTATTGTAAAGAGAGGTTGAAGATATCTGCGAATACCCTCACGAGCTGGTCTGCGCAGGATCTGAGTGCTTGTCTGGGTATCCCATCCGGGCCAGTTGCTATCAGGTTGACCTTTGAGTAGGTTGCTCTAATGTCTGTAATGTTGACCTCAGATACTGGTTCTTCCGGGGTGGAGGGCATGCTCTCGCTGACCTTTTGCTCAAAAGGGGCATCGAATGCGTTGAGCTCATCAGAGTGGGTGCATTGATGCTGGCGATTTTACATGCCTTCATCTTGGAGCCTGTTATGTCTTGCACTCCTTGCCATAGTCAGTGGGGGTCCGTGTGGCTAACCTGGGATTGTAGCTTGGTCCGGTACTGTCTTTCAGCATCTTTAATGGATCTCCTTAGATTGTATCTGGCTTTCTTGTATAGGTCAGGGTCACATGACATGAACACCTCAGACCTGGACTTCAGCAGTGCGTATCCCTGTTCATCCATGGTTTCCGGTTTGGGGGAACACTGATTTGCTGCATTGGCACACAGTCTTCTACACACTTATTAATGAAGTCAGTTACTGTCGTGGCGTAACTACAGGCTGGCCACAGAATTTTAAAATACTGGCCAGTCTACTGACTCTTGAGCAGTCCCGTAGGAGATCATCTGATTCCTCAGACCAACATTGCACGACGACTTTTGACAGATTCTTTAACCTGTGCTGGGGCCTCAGGTTTTCACCATATGTATTAGTGACTTGGGTCAAAGACTAGGTGTGTTATCCAGTTATGCAGATGAAATTAGATTAGAAGGCACAGTAAGTTGTGTAAATGTGTGCAGGAAGTGACAACAGTGGGTCAGTTGGGCAAAACTGTGACACAAGGACTTTAATGTGGGTAAGTGTGATAACATCCACTTGAATTCAATAAAAGCAAATGACAACAATGCAGGATGAGCAGATAGATTGGGTGTTCTCGTGTATCTAAATCATTGTTTTTGTACCAGTGAATCTAGCTTTTAATAAAAAGGCTAATGGATTGTTGGCCTTTATCTCAAAGAACTTGAAATACATTAGTGATGAAATTATGTTTCAGTTAATCAGAGCTTTGGTCGGGCCACATCTGAAATCCTAAAGTTTATCTATTAGTCACAAGTAAGGCTTACATTAACACTGCAATGAAGTTGCTGTGAAAATCCTCTAGTTGGCACACTTCGGCCCCCCTGTTCAGGTCAATGCACCTAACTAGCACGTCTTTCAGACTGTGGGAGGAAACCGGAGCATCCTGAGGAAACCCACGCAGACACTGGGAGAACATGCAAACTCCACACAGACACTGCCTCTGTTTTGAGCACCAAACCTCAGGAAAGATGTACTGGCTTTTGAAGGGGTCTATTATAGATTCACCGAAACAATGCTGAGGTTTAAATAAATTTGTAAGGATCGGTTGCATAAACTTTATTCCTGTGAGTGTACAAGGTTGAGGGAGTCTAATTGAGATGTTTAAAATGTTTAAGTAGTTCATTAGGGAGGATCAGTTTGCTTTGGAGCAATCCAGAATGATGGAGCATGGTCCGGACATGAGAGCTAGGTGATATTATCATGTGTGAAATCAGGAATCACATTTTCACATTCAAAGCAGTGCATATCTGAAACTCTTCCCCAAAAAGCTGTGGATGCTGGGTCAGTTGAAGTGCTCATTGACTTTTGGTTAAGTAAGACGCAAGGTGGATAAATTGGTGGGTAAATTGGTATGGAGTTGAGGTACTGTACTAATTGAATAGATTGTTGTTGGGTTAAATTTCTGGGTCAGGCTTGATCCAGAAATTTAACCCAACGGTTAAATTTCCGTGCCTTGGGCGGCACGGTAACACAGTGGTTAGCACTGCTGCTTCACAGCTCCAGGGTCCCGGGTTCGATTCCCGGCTCGGGTCACTGTCTGCGTGGGTTTCCTCCGGGTGCTCCGGTTTCCTCCCACAGTCCAAAGATGTGCAGGTTAGGTTGATTGGCCAGGTTATAAAAATTGCCCCTTAGAGTCCTGGGATGCGTAGGTTAAAGGGATTAGTGGGTAAATATGTGGGGATAGGGCCTGGGTGGGATTGTGGTCGGTGCAGACTCGATGGGCTGAATGGCCTCCTTCTGCACTGTAGGGTTTCTATGATTTCTATGATTCTATGAATGATTGTGTTCTCATCCTGTTCCTGTTTTCCTGCGTTGGACATGTGCATAACTGCATTTATTGCTCATGGATTTCTTTGGTACCAAGATTGAGACCATCTGATCAGCTTCCTGTGCCACATTCTTTCCTTCCCCTAGCCTGCCAGGCTGAACTTGCTCAGACTCCCTTTGCCTTAGCCCTGAGCTATCTCTCCCCATGCTCTCCCAAAGTTCAAGAGACCCAACTCATGTTCTCAATTCTATTCCAATTAAAATAATTACTACAACTCTCTTGCTCCCACGTTAGCTGACATTGTTATCGATTCTCTCTGCTCAAGTTGTCATGACACCTTTGTTCCTGCAAGCTATCTCCAACCTCCCTTTACTCAGTCCTTGAACACATTATTGCCTCAAATCCCCTCATCCTTGCCATCTTCCCCAAAACTCCAAATCTCTCCAAACAGGTTCTGCCTCTGCCACAGTACTGAAACGGCTCTTATCAAAGTCTCAAATAGCATCCTGTACAAACTACCAACTAGCCTTTTGCTCCTTTACTGGTCTGCAGCCTTCGACACAGTTAATCAGAGTATCCTCTTCCAATGTTTCTCCACTGTTATTAGTTGGGACTGCACTTGTTTGATTCCACTACTATTTATCTGATTGTAGCCACAGAATCACCGTTACCTTGGGTGATACAAAAATTTATCTTTGGCCCCTTCCTCTTTCTCAGCTACATGCTGCCCTTCGGTGACTTATCCGGAAACATCATCAGTTTCCACATGTATGCTGAAAACATCCGGCTTTGCCTCACCACCATCTCCTCTTGACCCGTCTACTGTCTCTAATTGTCAGACTGCTTGCCCTACATCCAGTGCTGTATGAGCAGAAATTTCCTCCAATTAAATATTGGGAAGACTGAAGCTGTTGTCTTCCAATCATTTGCTTCTTGAGTCCATTCCTTGGCCTGATGACAGTCTGAAGCTGAAACAGACTATTAGCAACCTCAGTGTCACAATTGACCCCAAAATAAGCTTCCAGCAACATCCTTGGCATTGTGAAGACTGCCTATTTCCATCTCTGTAATATCACCCCACTCTGCCCCTGCCAGCCCCTCTGCTGCTGAAACTCACTACAAGACCTGACTATTCCAGTCCACTCCGAACTGGTTTCATGCATTCTGCCATCTAATGTCATCCAAAACATTGCCTATGTCCTAACTCGCACCAAATTTAGTTCACCCCTGTGCTCACTTACCTACATTGACTCCTGATTAAGAAATGTCTCTCTTTAATTCTCATCCTTGTTTTCAATTCCCTCTATTGTTGTCAACCCCTCAATTCTTTCTGTCTCTATAATCTCCAGTCCTAAAACCCTCGAGATATCGACACTCAACTAATTCTGGCCTCTTGAGTAAGCCCAATACTATTGGCCTCCAACTGCTTAGGTTCTAAACCACTGCACCTCTTTCCTTTATGATAGTCCTTTTTAAACCTACCTACTTGACTAAGCTTTTGGCTGTCTTCCCCATTATCTTCTTTTAATGTTTGCATTTTTTTGAGCCGACTCGATGGGCCGAATGGCCTAATTCTGCTCCTATAACTTAAAACAACTCTCTGGAGTCCTTGGGATATTTTATTACATTAAGGTACTATATAAATATAAGTTGTTGTGGCCATCTCCTTTTGTTTAATTTGAATAAAAATTGTGAGCAGAAGGTTCAGCATCTTCTATTTGCTCTCTCTGGTAATAATTTTGAAGACCAGTTTTTTTTTTGTTGTGTAGCCCAAGAAAATTGAATAGAAGCCACTCAGTAATTTAACTTGTTCCAATCGTATCATTATCCAAGATGTTATAGTTGTTGGAGACCAGTGAGTAACAGTTACCCCAGTCAAATTGTTTTTTTAAATTCCTTCATGGGACCTGAGCGTCGCTGGCTGGGCCAGCATTTATTGCCCATCCCTAATTGCCCTTGAACTGAGTGACTTGCTCGGCCATTTCAGAGGGCAGTTGAAAGTCAACCACAGATCTGGTAAGGACGGCAGATTTCCTTCCCTTAAGGACATTAGTGAACCAGATGGGTTTTTCTGACAATCAACAATGGTTTCATGGTCATCAGTAGATTCTTCATTCCAGGGGTTTTTATTTGAGTTCAAATTCCACCATCTGCCGTGGCGGGATTCGAACCCAGGTCCCCAGAACATCAGCTGAGTTTCTAGATTAATAGTCTAGCGATTAATATCACTAGGCCATCGCTTCCCCCCCTGCCTCAAAATGCTCAAAATCAATGGATGTTATTTACTACAACGACAGTGGTTAAAAAGACCAATAAAACTGAAATACTGAATCCCTGCCCCCTTGCCTTTGCAAACTTTGACTCAGGATGTGTCAGCCGCACCACAATCTATTTGATGTCAAGCTAATTAACCGCTGTGGAGGTTAGAGAGCAATGTGAAAGCAGTCTCACGATCACGATTGATTATTTGAGACGTGTCTCAAAAGATGTCATGTCAACATTATAAAGGTTCTGTTAGCATTTCATCATTTCACCTTTTCCTATGCCAAGAATTGAGCTTCAGGAAGTATTTTCAGTCATTGAACGGGAGCTTTGCCTCTTTTTTTATCAGTATTTCTATCCAACTAATACTTTAATGATTGTGAATTTTGTCAAATGAATCTCACTGAGCAGATTCCTGTAGAGTATCATGGCAGGGGTTTACATTGCCATAATTCTTTCAAAATATTTTTTTTACAAACTGTTGCTATTTTGATGCCTCAGCACAAAACGTTAATGGAATTCCATACACAAGTCCTTTATGTTTTCAGATTGTCCTCGAACTCCAGATACTCCTAACCCTGAGTCTACAAATAATAGCCGCATTGCTGCCTTGAAGAAACAATTGGACATTGAGCTGAAAGTGAAGTTGGGAGCTGAGAATATGATTCAGATGTACTCAAATGGATCTTCAAAGGTGGGTTAATGTGCTAAAATACATCTGCACGGTTGTACATGATACAACCATCTATATGCCAAAACAAATCTATTCAAACTAAACCATTGCTTGCTACTTATGTCTTAGTACATCCATTTGTTTTCAACTTTTCTAGCAGAAACTCAGCTCCTTTGCTAACGTTCCAACAAAATAATTATAGAACGTCAGTATTCTGTTCAGCTCAAGTCAGTGTTCTGGAATTATTATATTTGAGTACTTTTTGCATTTATCTGTGCAAGTGGAGCTCTGTCTCAACCTATGGGCCATGTAGCTGCAAATCTAAAGTAAATTAGTTGGAATATTCTTAAGGGCGTTTAACCAGATCTTACCAGCCTGAGTAAATCCCAACAAGTTTATTTTCAGGTAGCAGTCAGCTGTGCAAGACCCACCCATTGGGAGATGGTGCTCGAGTCTCAAGTGCATTATGAAAGCAGCTAAACAAATCTGACTACTAAAGCCAGACTGGGATTGATATCTCCTCTCCTGGCTCTAAAGGTTGTACTTGAATGTGTTTGACTATTCTCAATCAAAGCCCTAATGGCACACGTCCCGTGCATGATTATTTCTGGCACGAGGTGGGCTGGGGTAAACATTGATGTAGCACAGGGTGTTCTTGTGAAGTTGGGACTAAGGTACATTGTTAAAGCAGTGTAGTGAGATCATTATTCTGCATCTGAGTCCTTGGTGCTGACTGATGTTTGAATGGAAGGCGTTCTGCTTCCTGTACCTGCATCCTTCACCTTGATCACGTAAAATGACCAACAAATATAAACTGATAATGAAGTTAATGCAGTGGCTGTATCTGTAAATTTATGTGGTGAAGTTCCTCGTGGATATAATACTTTATATGTCTCTTTGGCTTATTCCAAAATTTCAACAACACCCTTGTTTTATCCCTTAAATTGTTCTCTCCTGATTTACAGGCCACAGTTTACTCCCGGTCACTGGGAATTCTCTGGAGCTCATCCAAGTGGCTTCCAAGCATCCTTGATGTGCGCAATTTGTTGCCACAGAACATGATTTAATATTTTAAAATATACCTCCCTGCTACATAATTTGTGCCATAATATTTTAAAAGTGGTTAACCAAAAACACCAGATCTTTGCAGATTTTATGTTTGACAATACTCAGTTGTTTTATTTGCAGTGAAGTACACTGCTGAGTACGACTGATCTCAATCATAGAATCCCTACAGTGCAAAAGGAGGCCATTCGGCCCATTGAGTCTGTCTCCAACAGAGCATCTTACCCAGGCCCTATCCCAGTAACCCCACACATTTGCCCCGCTAATCCCCCTAATCTGCACACCTTGGGACGCTAAGGGGCAATTTGGCATGGCCAATCCACCAAACTGCACATCTTTGCACTGAGACACTAATCCGGAGCAAACCCACGCAGACACTGGGAGAATGTGCAAACTCCAGGCAGACATCAACCGAAGCTGGAATCGAACCCGGGTCCCTGGCGCTGAGAGGCAGCAGTGCTTACCACCGTGCCACTCAGTATGTACCTCTCTATTTTAAAAGTACATCTTTCTCTCCCAATTTCTCTCGAAGCTACTGATTTAGATGTATGGCTCTGCAGGAACTGGAAGTCCCCTGGACCTCAACCAAGTGACTGTCGTTTTTTGTTTGTGAGCTTGTTTTACTGACTCTGCATATTTGATTATGACGTGAATTTTGTCCTTGCCCAAGATGGTCATAAGCATTTCCAATTAGAATTGCTAAATAAAAATGGAACAGCAGAAGCCTAGGTTTTCTTTTCCTCCTCAGTCAGGGCTAATGAAGTGCCCCAACTAATTTCTTGACTGTGATCGGCATAGTCCTCTGATTGAACCTGATACCTTTTGGTTCATGTGGCTAAATAACACACCAAATGTGCATTTGTTCTCCAAACCATCTGGGAAGCTGGTCATATTCTCTTAGGGCTAAACTCTGCTGCGTATTTTGTTTGGCACAAAGGCAGGGCAATCTCTAGACTACAGCTGTACTGTTGAAATCACAGTGTCGAAGTATTATACATCACCTCCTGCTTTTTTTCCGTTGAAAGGCAGCACCAATTTATTTGTGGCTAAAGGCTTGGGGAGTTCTGTCTGACTAGACGAAGTATTCACCAAACTAGACGACTGTTTGTTTTCTATAGAACCCAAACCTTGGCTGGAACTTGCTTTTAATATTAGTAAGTTCAGTAATAGAACACATTATGTCTTGTAGTTGCAACCCGTTAGGGAATGACTAGGTAAAATTGAGAGATTGTGATTGAAAACAGTTGACATTCTTCAGCTAACTTCCTTGCATATAGATGCAAAAGATGCATCTATTTCAAAAAGGTTGTTGAGAATTTTCTTTTCTAATCCCAAAGGTAGGGGAGTCTAAAACGAGAGGGCATAGGTTTAAGATGAGAGGGGAGAGATACAAAAGTGTCCAGAGGGGCAATCTTTTCACAGAGGGTGGCGAGTGTCTGGACCAAGCTGCCAGAGGTAGTAGTAGAGGTGGGTACAATTTTATCTTTTAAAAAGCATTTAGATAGTTACATGGGTACGATGGGTATCGAGGGATATGGGTCAAATGCGGGCAATTGGGATTAGTTTAAGGGTTTAAAAAAAAAGGGTGGCATGGACAAGTTGGGCCGAAAGGCCTGTTTCCATGCTGTAAACCTCTGACTCTTATTTGATTTTGAATGGCTGTAGAAAATTTGCCTGTTGCACTGACAGAAGAAAGCAGTTATACTTTGAGCCGCCTTAGTTTTAAACTAAAAATCCATGTTG
This sequence comes from Mustelus asterias, assembly GCF_964213995.1. Classification (NCBI taxonomy): domain Eukaryota; kingdom Metazoa; phylum Chordata; class Chondrichthyes; order Carcharhiniformes; family Triakidae; genus Mustelus; species Mustelus asterias. The sequence goes on along the minus strand of NC_135808.1, from coordinate 124,617,751 downwards.
CGTTGGCACGATGTAGGATAAAGAAATGAATGCAACAGCAAAGGTTGCTGTTTATTTTGGAGTAATGCAGATTAGCACAAGTTTCTGCTGGTTGTAAGTTGGTAATGGAAAAGGAAAACTGGAAATGCACAGCGGGTCTGTGCATCTGAAAAGAGATTAGTATCTGTGGTGGAGACTGTAGACCATTCGACTTTGCTGTGTATTTCCAGCACTGTATGTTTCAGGTTCTGGAATTTTGCAGCGGAATACTCTTATCTTGGGAGGGGCCAGGAGCATTTAGCATGAACATTCTTGTAGTGTTAGCCATAATAGAATATGAAGTTTGGAAACAAAAGTAACAATTTCCATTTCAATATTGCTTCATATGTTCAAAATGTCCAAATACAATTAATTAGAAAACATAGAAATATAGAAAAATATGAGCAGGAGTAAGCCATCCGGCCCTTCGAGCCGGTTTCACCATTTATTTTGATTATGACTTATCATACAACTCCAAAGCCTGATCACACCTCTTCCACCACCCCCACCCCCTTCCCTTATCATGGCTCAAGGATTGGTGTGGGAGGAATGGGTTTGAATTCATGGGGCATTGGCACCAGTATTTGGGCAGATGGGATGGTCTCCGTGCTGGGACCAGAGTCCTAGCGAATCGTATCACTAGGGCTGTAGATAGGGCTTTAAACTAATATATGGGAGGGAGGGTGCAGAGGTAAGAGGAATTACGAAATCAATGGTAGAGGAGAGGGAGCGAGTGCAAGTGAATGAGGGCATTCAAGTAGTTAAAGGAGGGCGAGGGAGAGGTTGATAGCGTTTCATCAAATCGGGTCCAGATAAAAGCTGGAATAAAGACACTTTGCCTGAATGCAAGAAGCATTCGGAACAAAGTTAATGAGTTGATGGTGCAAATCAGCACAAATGAGTATGATCTAGTGGCCATTACAGAAACGTGGCTGCAGGGAGACCAGGACTGGGAGATGAATATCCAGGGGTATCAGGCATTTAGGAAGAATAGACAGGAAAGAAAAGGTGGTGGGGTAGCTCTGTTAATAAAAGATAAGGATGTGGAGATGTCGGCGTTGGACTGGGGTAAACACAGTAAGAAGTTTAACAACACCAGGTTAAAGTCCAACAGGTTTGTTTTGTAGCAAAAGCCACACAAGCTTTCGGAGCCCGAAAGCTCCGAGGGGCTTGGGGCTCCGAAAGCTTGTGTGGCTTTTGCTACCAAATAAACCTGTTGGACTTTAACCTGGTGTTGTTAAACTTCTTACAATAAAAGATAATATCAGGGTAGTAGTGAGGGATGACATAGGCTCTAAGGAACAAAATGTGGAATCGTTATGGGTAGAGATAAGGAATAGTAGGGGGAGAAAGGCACTAGTAGGCGTGGTCTATAGGCTCCCAAATAATGTTGAGGTGGGGAGGGCTATAAACAAGCAAATAATGGATGCGTGCAAAAACGGAGCGGTAATAATCATGGGGGATTTCAACCCGCATATTGATTGGCTGACTCAAGTTGGAAGGGGTGGGATGGCGGAAGAGTTCTTGGAATGCTGTCGGGATAGTTACCTTGAACAGTATGTTACAGAACCGACGAGGGAACGAGTTATCTTAGATATGGTAATGTGTAACGAGGTAGGTAGAATTAAGGATGTTCTTGTGAAGGACCCTCTTGGGTCAAGTGATCACAATATGGTCGAATTTCTGGTACAAATGGAAGAGGAGAAAGTAGGGTCCCATACCACTGTCCTCTGTTTGAACAGAGGGAAGTACGATAGGATGAGGGCTGAATTGGCTAAGGTGAACTGGGAGAGCAGACTGGTAGGTAGGACAGCTGAGGAACAGTGGAGGATTTTTAAGGAGATCCTTTTCAGTACTCAGCAACAATATATTCCGGTGATAAAGAAGGACTGTAAGAAAAGGGATAACCAGCTGTGGATAACGAAGGAAATTAAGGAGAGTATTAAATTAAAGACCGATGCGTACGGAGTGACCAAAAATAGTGAAGAATCGGAAGATTGGGAAAACTTTAAGAAACAACAAAGAACAACTAAGAAAGCGATAAAGAAAGGAAAGATAGGTTATGAAGCTAGGCTAGCTCTAAATATAAAAAATGATAGTAAAAGCTTTTACAAATATATAAAAAGGAATAGAGTGGCAAGAGTGAATGTTGGACCCTTGGAGGACGAGAGGGGGGATTTAATAGTGGGAAATGAGGAAATGGCTGAAACTTTAAATAAGGTTTTTGTGTTTACCGAATATTAACGATAGAGGGTTGGTAGGAGGAGAGGTACTCAATACAATTAATGTTACCAGGGAGGCAGTGCTTGGTAGACTAACGGGACTGAAGGTGGACAAGTCCCCGGGTCCGGATGGAATGCATCCCAGGGTACTGAAAGAAGTGTCAGAGGTAATAGCGGATGCGTTAGTGGTTATTTATCAAAATTCGTTGGATTCTGGGGTAGTGCCGGCAGATTGGAAAACGGCTAATGTTACGCCGCTGTTTAAAAAAGGAAATGGACAAAAGGCGGGTAACTACAGGCCGGTTAGCTTAACATCTATAGTTGGGAAAATGCTGGAATCCATCATTAAAGAAGAAATAGCAGGCCATCTGGATAAGAATGGTTCGATTCAGCAGACGCAGCATGGATTCACGGGGGGAAAGTCATGCTTGACGAACTTGTTGGATTTTTATGAAGGTGTGACTAGTGCGGTTGACGGAGGGGAACTGGTGGATGCGGTGTTTTTGGATTTCCAAAAGGCGTTTGATAAGGTGCCTCACAAAAGGTTGCTGAAGAAGATTGGGTCACAGAGTTGGGGGTAGGGTGTTAGCGTGGATTGGGGATTGGCTATCCGACAGGAAGCAGAGAGTCAGAATAAATGGGTGCTTTTCTGGTTGGCAGATGGTAACTAGTGGCGTGCCGCAGGGAACGGTACTGGGGCCTCAACTATTTACCATTTATATAGACTGTCTGGATGAGGGGACTGCGTGTAGGGTAACAAAGTTTGCAGACGACACAAAGATAAGTGGAAAAGTGAATCGTGTGGAGGGCGTAGAAGGTCTGCAGAGAGATTTGGACAGGCTGAGTGAGTGGGCGAGGATCTGGCAGATGGAGTATAACATTGACAAATGCGAGGTTATTCACTTTGGAGGAAATAATAGCAAATTGGATTATTATCTAAATGGAAAGAAGTTACAACATGCTATTGTGCAAAGGGACCTGGGGGTCCTTGTGCATGAGACGCAAAAACCCAGTCTGCAGGTGCAACAGGTGATCAAGAAGGCAAATGGGATGTTGGCCTATATCGCAAGGGGGATAGAATATAAAAGCAGAGATGTCTTGCTGCATCTGTACAGGGCATTGGTGAGGCTGTAGCTGGAATACTGTGTGTGCAGTATTGGTCCCCTTATTTGCGGAAGGATGTATTGGCCTTGGAGGGAGTGCAGAGAAGATTCACCAGGTTGATACCAGACATGAGGGGTGTTGTTTATGAGGAGAGACTGAGCAGATTGGGTTTGTACTCATTGGAATTTAGAAGGCTGAGGGGGGATCTTATAGAGACCTATAAGGTAATGAAGGGGCTGGATAGGGTAGAGGTGGAGAGATTCTTTCCACTTAGAAAGGAAACTAGAACTAGAGGGCACAGCCTCAAAATAAAGGGGGGTCAGTTTAGGACAGAGTTGAGGAGGAACTTCTTCTCTCAGAGGATGGTGAATCTCTGGAATTCTCTGCCCACTGAAGTGGTGGAGGCTACCTCGTTGAATATGTTGAAATCACGGATAGATGGATTCCTGATCGGTAAGGGAATTAGGGGTTATAGGGATCAGGCGGGTAAGTGGAACTGATCCACTTCAGATCAGCCATGATCTTATTGAATGGCGGGGCAGGCTAGAGGGGCTAGATGGCCTACTCCTGCTCCTATTTCTTATGTTATGTTCTTATGATCCTCTTCACCCCAAGAGCTATATCTAACTTCTGCTTGCAAACATATGATGTTTTGGCCTCTGAGGTAGTGAATTGCACAGGCGTACCACATTCTGGGTGAAGAGATTTCTCCTCCCCTCTGTCCTAAAAAGGTTTACCCCTTATCCTTAGACTATGATCCTTGTTTTGGACAGCCCAACCATAGGAACATCCTACCTGCATAATCCCCCTGTCTAGTCATGTTCAAATTTTATAGGTTTCTATGAACTCCAGAAAATATAATCCTAACCAACTCAATCTCTCCTCGAAAGTCAGTCCCATCATTCCAGGAATCAATCTGGTAAATTTTTGCTGCACTCCCTATAGCAAGAACATCCTTCAGGTAAGGAGACCAAAACTGCACAGGTGTGGCCTCACCAAGACCCTGTGTAATTGGAGCAAGACATCCCTGCTCCTGTACTTTAACACCTCACTCTGAAGGCCAGCATACCATTTACCTTCTTTACTGCCTACTTGCATGCTTACCTTTAGCAACTCGTGTACAAGGACACCCAGGTCTCATTGCATATTCCCTCTTTCAATGTTTAGCTATTCAGATAATCTATCTTCCTGTTTTTATCCACATTATGCTGCACCTGCCATGCATTTGCCCACTCAGTCAGCTTGTCCAAATCACATTGAAGCATCTCTGCATTTTCCTCACCCTCACACCCAACCTTGCGTCATCTGCAAATTTGGAGATATTACATTTAGTTGCCTCAATATAATATCTATTGTGAATAATTGTGGTCCCAGCATTGATCACTGCGGTACCCACTAGTCACTGCCTGCCATTCAGAACACACCTGTTTATTCCTACTGTTTCCTGTCTACCAACCAGTTTTCTATCCATCTCAGTAACTTGCCCCAATCCCATGTGCTTTACTTTTACACGCTAATGTCTTAAGGGCCTTTGTCGAAGCCTTCTGAAAGTCCAAATAAACCACATCCACAGGCTACACCCTCAGATTCTACGAGTTACATCCTCGAATAATTCCAGTAGATTTGTCAAGCATGATTTCCCTTTTTGTAAATCCATACTGATTCCGACCAATTTTACCACTGTTTTCCAAGTACTCTGCTATAAAATCCTTGATAATGGGCTTTAGAATTTTCCCCCACTATCGACGTCAGGCCGACTGGTCTATAATTCCCTGTTTTCTCTCTATCTCCCTTTTTAAATAGTGGGATTACGTTAGCTACCCTCCAATCTGTAGGAATTGTTCTGGAGTCTATAGACACTTGGAAGGTGACTACCAATGCATCCAATATTTCTAGGGCCACTTTTTAACGTACTCTAGGATGTAGATTATCAGGCCCTGGGGATTTGTTGGCCTTCAATTCCATCAATTTCCCCAACACCATTTCGCTACTAATACTGATTTCCTTCAGTTCCTCCTCGTTAAACCGTGTGTTCCCCAACATTTGTGGTATGTGTCCTCCTTTGCGAAGACAGAATCGTTCCCCATATAATTTCCCCTATTTCTGACTGTAAAGGACCTACATTTGTCGTCTTCAATTTTTTTCTCTACCTATTATTTTGAAGAACAATCAGTGTGATGTAGGCAAAGGAGACAAGATGGGTGTGACAGAGGTATTGGTTTTTTAAAAAAAAAACACACATCTCAGTCCTTCAATATCTAGACATTAGTTCCATTCTGCTTTTTACATTTGTGGAGTCTCTTTAGCGATTCTGTACATGCAGAAAGAAATCTAAATGTACTATATCGAAGCCAAACTGATTTGGAACAGCATGTCACCAGGTATCAGTTCATTTATTCTAAGTCAGTCACACTTTGAAAGTGCTGTATTAAAAAGTTACCTGTAAAGGTTTTGAATGTTGGATTAAGCATCTTTTTATTGTTTTTCAGGATCGAAAACTATTAGCTGCAGCTCAACAAATGCTTCAGGATAGTAAGACAAAAATAGAAGTTATCAGGATGCAAATTCTTAAATCTACACAGACTAGTGAAACAGCCTTTGAAAATTCAGATGGAATGGGTAAGGCCTATGATTTGAATATGAAAAATCTATTCTGTACCATTGTTACAATAAGATTTAGAAGTTATTAAAATATAGTAATATTGATGTGCTATTATGATGCAAGGATTAGCCCCAGTTGTGCACTGATGTATCTAAACCTCTGATGTAACAGTTTTTTGTTGTTCCCTCTAATATAGATTGGTATAATTTATTAATTGTAATAATCTATTCGTATGTCTTCCAAAAACAAAATTGTTACCAGGATTTTGACAGTTTAATTATGGATGCTTAGGTAGGTATTGTCTGTTGCTGTGTCATTGCCTGTTCCTTGTGAAAGCACACATGTGCAGCATTATGTATCTGGCTCAAATTCCTGAGAAACCTTTTAACATCTGAAACAAAGGATACAAGATCAGCTGGTCCATGAGTCTGTCGGATACTGTCATAATGTGACTTCTACACACCATCACCCTACCTCATTCCTCTCCCAGTATTGCTTCTCAACCCCATCAACAATGCTAGAAAGTACAGACGGTTTTGAATCAATTTTGGGGGAAGAAAACACTCTTGGAAATTCCTCTGCAATCCCAAAAGTGTGCAACCAAGTTGCAGCTGACCGCAGTGATGGGGGAGACATCCCCAATACCTTGCAAATCTTCCAAGTTACGTTGGCCACATTCAGGAACTCCTCCAGCTTTCTTTGTGCATACTTGCAGTCAGATTGCACCCGCTGCACAACCATTAATTTGTTCCGGAGGTTGCTGTCTCTCTGTAAAGAAGTATTTCCGAACATCTAAACTAATTTTGTGCTCGAGTGTTGCCCCGGTTTCCCCTAATCTCCCTAGTTTGAATATCTTAACCAGATTGATTGAAGTTGTTAAATAATGAAAGGTTACACTCAAGGCCCCTTTAAATTTGAGTTTTGCCCCTGTTATTGTTAGAGTGCCTTTAAACTGGAATCTCTGAATCTTTTCTATGGCTACTATATTCCCCACCATGTGAGGGGGCTAAAACTGCACAAAAAGCTCTAGATGAGGCCTAACCAAGGCCTTGTACAGGGACTGATTAGTATTTCTTGCTTTGTATTTAATTATCCAGGCAACACATCTGAACACTCTTGGCTTTTGTATGAGCCTCACTGCATTGGTCATTAACCTGAAACAAACCATACGCAAACGCTCGAGACCTTCTGCCATCCAGCTTTGAGCAGGCCATCTATCAGAGTTTGCAACTGCTTGCTGAAGTCCTTTAATGAAGTTTGTAATACTATGCAAACAGCCTCACCACGCACACATACACCTCCAACTGTAACTGCATTTATATGTGACTATAATCTATTTTTCTATGCATTTCAAGTCAATGAACTTTTACAAAAAATGACCCAGAAAGTGTCCAATTTCTAAGCATCCAAATAAGTGCCTTTGTTATTTTTTCCCTCACTCCTCCAGGGTTGTGTGTGCACCAAATTGCTGGAATCGTATAGTCTGCTTTCACGTTGTTGCCCGTGACTTGGCATAGCCCAGACTCCATTCCGTTTTCTTCTACGTGCAACTGTCTTTGCCTTTGTAGAATTGCAAATTGTTGCTAAAAAAAAATTAGGAAATGAGAGATGCACTTGAGTATTAATTATTTATCGTTTTGGAGTATATTAGTGGTCTTTTACAGTAAACTGATTAGAATGAAAAACTGGGTCATCTTCTTGCTTTACCTGTCTAATATTGAAATTGCATGAAGTTGGATCAATGATTTCAAAAGGAAATTAGATTGGGACTTGAGGAAATCGTTTTGCAGTGCAATGGGATAAAGTGAGAAATGAGACTGACTGGAATGTTCTACGTAGAGCTGATAAGGACTTGGGGGCTGAGTGCCCTCCTGTGCTGTAGTGACTGTAGGGTGATGATGGGAACAGCATTTAAAATGTATTAAGACATACCCAGTGACTATGCTGATAAACTGTTAGTCAGCATAGGATTCTCCATTCCAAATATTATGTCTCAGCAACATTGCTGTGAACGGCAGCCTACTGATTGGGATAAACAAACATCGGTAAAGTGTCAAAAGAAAAAGGAACTTTCTCCTGATCAGCTTGTGAAATACAGTTTTTAAGTTGCTGGATATTATGATAAGTAAATTGTGGTACAGAACTGGATGTATATAGAAAGTCTCTGGTCAGGCTTGAGTTTGGTAATCTCAGCCTGAGGGGGAGTAGCAATACTGCATTTGGCCTTGGCATCCCTGGGCTCAAGAAGTGGATTTGCATCCACTTGCCCTTGGGTGTGGCTGTGGCTTGACTGCTTCCTTCCATCAGTTAGCTCACTGTTCAGATAATCATTCATATGATCATCTGGATGAGGGTCCAGATACCCCGACATGGATTTCCCACAGAGGATTCATTTATAAGTTTAATCTTATTCTCAATAACACAAGCCCCTTTTTTTTTTTAAAGCATTCATTTGTCATGGAATAAATAGCTCAATGTTGTTTAGAGAGCCTAAGTACAAAAATACCCTTTGCACAATGTTGCCAGCTTTTTCAATGAAAGTTTTCAGTTCAGAATTTAACTTGTCTTTCTTGAGTTGTATGTGTGCGCATGTGTATGTATTTTTGCCATGTGTGACTTGACGGCTGACTGTTCCTTGTCATTTATTGTTGTAGAGTAACGATCTGCATCTATTAAAATTGTTTTTATTTAAGCAACAAAGCCTGTGATAAGCCCCCTGGAACTTAGGGTTGAAGAGCTTAGGCATCACTTCAGGATAGAATATGCAGTGGCAGAAGGAGCAAAAAATGTCATGCGACTTCTTGGATCTGGAAAGGTTCCTGACAAGAAAGCACTTTCGGAGGTAATTTGAAAAGTAATCTATATATTGCATGATGTGGAGATGCCAGCGTTGGACTGGGGTGGGAACAGTCAGAAGTCTCACAACATCAGGTTAAAGTCTGTCGGTCTACATATGCCATGTTTGTGTACCCAACTCTGCACTCACCTGAGGAAAGAGCAGCGCTCCGAAAGCTCATGATTCCAAATAAACCTGTTGGACTTTAACCTGGTGTTGTGAGACTTCTTACTATATATTGTGTGTTTACTATTGCAAATCTTCAGTACATTTGGTTAAGTATTTTTCTTCTTTTTCTCAATAAGGCACAAGCAAGGTTTAATGAATCAAGTCAGAAGTTGGATCTTTTAAAATACTCATTGGAGCAAAGATTGACTGAGCTTCCAAAAAACCACCCAAAGAGCAGTATTATCAAAGACGAATTGTCAATGGTTTCATCACCAGCCCTCAGTCCGCGTCACAGTGTGCTTTACCCCCAGAACCAGTACAGCACATTGTCCAAACCTGCTGCATTAACAGGTGAGGATTTCAAATCTCTTACCGCTGTCAGTTATTGTAAGAGTATGGTTGTTTTTCAGGGAAGTAGTGCTAGGTATAACCACAGGTTCAGATATATGGGGAACCTCAATTCCTTAGCTGAGAGATCACCGTTATGTGGTTCACTTTTCAGAAGGGTCATTCCATCTGAAAAGGTTTAAGGATCTGTGGAATGCTGGCGATCTCCAGCACCATGAGTCTAGTATGAGACATCTGAATTATGGTGTTTGCTGCCAAATAAACCTGTTGGACTTTAACCTGGTGTTGTGAGACTTCTTACATCTGAATACAGCATTGGTGGTATCCTGTGATCTTATCCTCTTGGAACAGCAGTTGAGGGAAAATGAGTGATGAGCTAAGGGTTTGTTGGGCTGGGGGATGGAAGGGCTGTGGGTGGAGAGATAACAGTGCCATATATCCAAAAGAAGAATCGCCCCTTTTATTTTGATCATAATGCATCCAAGTTCAACACAATGGCTCCAAGTGTATATGCCACAAATACATGCCAGTGTTTTGTTTACACTTGCGTTATGCTTTTAATTTGCATGATCAGAATCACAAAGCCATATTGACCAATAGGATGGTAGACCTTTGAGAGGTATTCAAACAAGATGGAAATGCATGGTTGTCATCTCTCTCTCCAAGCTGTCAGCTTACAGGAACAAATGGTTCAAGTATGTTATTAAATTGGTTATAGAATTGATGCATTTCTAGCCTGCCCTTTAATTTATGGACCCACCACCTACTTGCAGAGCCCCATACACTCAGCAAAGTTCTAACTAGTGTTGTGAACATCTTCCTTGGGTGTTGTTCCCTATCTTCGAAGTTGTCGTCATAGAATCATGCTCTGTGCTTTCTCCATTGCCTTGCGTGTCACCATAGAACATAGAAAGTCACAGCACAAACAGGCCCTTCGGCCCACAAGTTGCGCTGATCATATCCCTACCTCTAGGCCTATCTATAGCCCTCAATCCCATTAAATCCCATGTACTCATCCAGAAGTCTCTCAAAAGACCCCAACGAGTTTGCCTCCACCACCACCGACGTCAGCCGATTCCACTCACCCACCACCCTCTGAATGAAAAACTTACCCCTGACATCTCCTCTGTACCTACCCCCCAGCACCTTAAACCTGTGTCCTCTCGTAGCAACCATTTCAGCCCTTGGAAATAGCCTCTGAGAGTCTACCCTATCCAGACCTCTCAACATCTTGTAAACCTCTATCAGGTCACCTCTCATCCTTCGTCTCTCCAGGGAGAAGAGACCAAGCTCCCTCAACCTATCCTCATAAGGCATGCCCCCCAATCCAGGCAACATCCTTGTAAATCTCCTCTGCACCCTTTCAATGGCTTCAACATCTTTCCTGTAATGAGGTGACCAGAACTGCGCGCAGTACTCCAAGTGGGGTCTAACCAGGGTCCTATAAAGCTGCAGCATTATCTCCCGACTCCTAAACTCAATCCCTCGATTAATGAAGGCCAGTACGCCGTACGCCTTCTTGACCGCATCCTCCACCTGCGAGGCCGATTTAAGAGTCCTATGGACCCGGACCCCAAGGTCCTTCTGATCCTCTACACTGCTAAGAATGGTACCCTTCATATTATACTGCTGCTTCATCCCATTGGATCTGCCAAAATGGATCACTACACACTTATCCGGGTTGAAGTCCATCTGCCACTTCTCCGCCCAGTCTTGCATTCTATCTATGTCTCGCTGCAACTTCTGACATCCCTCCAAACTATCCACAACACCACCTACCTTGGTGTCGTCAGCAAACTTACCAACCCATCCCTCCACTTCCTCATCCAGGTCATTTATGAAAATGACAAACAGCAAGGGTCCCAGAACAGATCCCTGGGGCACTCCACTGGTCACTGACCTCCCTGCAGAGAAAGACCCCTCCACAGCCACTCTCTGCCTTCTGCAGGAAAGCCAGTTCTGGATCCACAAGGCAACAGCCCCTTGGATCCCATGCCCTCTCACTTTCTCAAGAAGTCTTGCATGGGGGACCTTATCGAACGCCTTGCTGAAGTCCATATAGACCACATCCACCGCTCTTCCTTCGTCAATGTGTTTGGTCACATTTTCAAAGAACTCAACCAGGCTCGTAAGGCACGACCTGCCCTTGACAAAGCCGTGCTGACTACTTTTGATCATACTAAACTTCTCTAGATGATCATAAATCCTGTCTCTCAGGATCCTCTCCATCAACTTACCAACCACTGAGGTTAGACTCACCGGTCGGTAATTTCCCGGGCTGTCCCTGTTCCCTTTCTTGAATATAGGGACCACATCTGCAATCCTCCAATCCTCCGGAACCTCTCCCGTCTCCATCGACGATGCAAAGATCATTGCCAAAGGCTCCGCAATCTCCTCCCTCGCCTCCCACAGTAACCTGGGGTACATCCCATCCGGTCCCGGCGACTTACCAACCTTGATGCCATTCAATAGTTCCAACACATCCTCTTTCTTTATGTCCACATGCTCGATCCTTTCTGTCCACCGCAAACCAGCAGTACAACCACCCAGATCCCTTTCCACCGTGAATACCGAGGTAAAGTATTCATTAAGCACCTCCGCCATTTCTAACGGTTCCGCACAAACTTTTCCCCCTTCACCTTTTAAGGGTCCTATGCCTTCACATCTCATCCTTTTACTCTTGACATATTTCTAGAAAGCCTTGGGATTCTCCTTAATCTTACCCGCCAAGGTCTTCTCATGACCCCTTCTCGCTCTCCTAATTTCCTTCTTAAGCTCCTTCCTACATCCCGTATACTCCTCTAAATCCTTAACACCTCCTAGCTCTCTGAACCTTCTGTACGCCTCTCTTTTCTTATTCACCAGGTTCATCACAACCTTCGTGCACCACGGTTCCTGTACCCTACCAACACCCCCCTGTCTCATCGGAACGTTGTCATGCAGAGCTCCAGACAAACATTCCTTGAAAATCCTCCACTTTCCTTCGGTACTTTTCCCCAAGAATGCCTCCTTCCAATTTACCCGTCTAATTTCCTCCCTGATGACACTGTATTTCCCTTTACTCCAGAGAAACACTTTCCTAGCCTGCCTGATCCTATCTCTTTCCAATGCTATCGTGAAGGAGATAGAATTATGATCGCTATCCCCAAGATGCTCACCCACCAAGAGATCCTCCACCTGTCCAGGTTCATTAGCCAGCACCAGATCAAGTACAGCCTCTCCTCTAGTAGGCGTATCCACATACTGTGTCAGGAAACTCTCCTGGACACACCTAACAAACTCCTCTCCATCCAAACCCCTAGCCCTAGGGATATTCCAATCTATGTTTGGGAAATTAAAATCTCCCATCACGACAACTCTGTTATTCCTACATCTCTCCCAGGATCTGTTTCCCCATCTGCTCCTCAACATCTCTGTTACTATTGGGCGGCCTATAGAAAACACCCAGCAAAGTTACCGACCCCTTCCTGTTCCTAACCTCCACCCACAGAGACTCCGTAGTCAATCCCTCCGCGGCGTCCACCTTCTCTACAGCCGTGACACTATCCCTGATCAACAGTGCCACTCCCCCCCCCCTCTCTTGCCTCCCTCCCTGTCCTTCCTGAAACATCTAAAACCCGGCACCTGAAGCACCCAGTCCTGTCCCTGAGACATCCAAGTCTCCGTAATGGCCACCACATCACAATTCGAAGCAACAATCCACGCTCTAAGCTCATCCACTTTATTCACTACACTCCTGGCATTAAAATAGACACATCTCAGACCTTCAGCCCCCTTTACCAACTTATACCATTTAATATTCTCAAGTTCTCAGATACTTTGCTGCCAATCTCTACAACTTGCTCTTTAAATGGCTTTGGTTTTTATTCTGTCCTACAGGCCAAGATTACCCAGGTCAAAATCACACCATTCTGTGACTAGGAGTGATGGGGCCCTGTGATATCGCGACCTTTCTGATACCTTTGATACAGACCACTGCTCTGGCCCTTCATCACCATCCCATCTCTTCCATGGTCACCCGAGTGGCCAACTCATGGTCCAAATGTTTTTTAATTTTCATGCAAACACTCTGTCTCCATTTTTAGATGATTTCCTGTTCTTCTTTGTCACATGGCACTTGAGTAATATGATCAACAAATATCAAGTCAGCTTCTATATTTATGAAAGTGATTCTCGGTGCAATCTCTTTGGTGCAACACTTGATTCTTATGTCTTGCCATGCATCTGGCTGTATCTGCTATTCGGTCTCCTTGAGCCAGAACACTCTCAGCTTTATGCTAGCAAAATCAAAGCCAGTTCCCAGCAGAATCTTTATATCATAGAAACCCTACAGTGCAGAAGGAGGCCATTCGGCCCATCGAGTCTGCACCGACCACAATCCCACCCAGGCCCTACCCCCACATATTTACCCACTAATCCCTCTAACCTACGCATCGCAGGACTCTAAGGGGCAATTTTTAACCTGGCCAATCAACCTAACCCGCACATCTTTGGACTGTGGGAGGAAACCGGAGCACCCGGAGGAAACCCACGCAGACACGAGGAGAATGTGCAAACTCCACACAGACAGTGACCCGAGCCGGGAATCGAACCTGGGACCCTGGAGCTGTGAAGCAGCAGTGCTAACCACTGTGCTACCGTGCCGCCCCTATATATCAGATGCTGATTTTATTTTCCAGCTCATTACTTCGATTAAACCCAGTGATAATCAGTGTTGTTTCTGAAATTAATCTGAGCTTCAAACTGCACATCTTAGCCACACCAAAGCTACTTCCAACTCCCAGAATATTATCATCCTGTGGCCCTACCGTACCCTATTGTTGTTGAAACCTTCAGCCATATTTTCCATCAGCTTGACGGTCCACTCCTCAAATGCTTTTCCTGGCCTCCCCTTGCCACCCTAGTAAATTCCCAATTTGTCTGCTCCTTGTATTTTGACCTCTCACCCATCCCCCCTGCTGGCCTGCACTGGTTCCCTATTGCAAATGCTGACAGCCGAATACTTAATGTTGTATATATGAAAGAAGGACAAGGTCAGGAGCAGCTGATCCACCAAGCCTTGTCCACACACCTTAATTTACAATATGTTCTAATGCCAACAACCATGTGATCCACTGGAGAAGATACAAAAACTAAAGCAAATTTAGGAAGAGGAAAAATATGGGATTTATTTTTCTTTGGGCCCTTAAGGCAATCAAAATCATTAAACAGAGAACCCTCAAAGGTTTATACTGATGATTTTTCCACCCCCTCTTGCGCATCATGATCTCTTCCTTGGCTATTAACTGATCCAGTTCTCTGGAGATGTGCAACAAAGCTGCACTTCCCACATGTTCCAGTGTCCTTCTAGTTCCTAGAAGATACCTTCCTGATGTATATAACTTAGTTCTAGCCTTGTCCAAACCCATCCAAAGATGTGCGGGTTAGGTGGATGGGCAATGCTAAATTGCCCCTTAGTATCAGAGGGACTAGCTAGGGTAATTGCATGGGGTTGTGGGGATAAGGGCCTGGATGGGATTGTGGTTGGTGCAGACTCGATGGGCCGAATGGCCTCCTTCTGCACTGTAGGATTCTGTGATTCTTGTACCTTTTCTCGACAATTTTCTTAACAATTTTCCATAATTCCACAAGCTTTATTATATTGTGAGGTGCATTATCAAAGGTTTCCTGAAGTCCTTAAGGTGTACAATGTATTTCATCCTCCCTTGAATTTCTCCAGGACCTTGTATGTTCAAATCTATATTCATCTTTTGCTCCAACTTTCAAGCAGTGTTGTGCTGTTGTGTATCATCCCTGTCGATTTCTGTTTCATTCTCTCTTCCCCAGCTCCGAGTATCTTAGCTCCAAGTTCCTGCTCCTGTAGATGTTTTACTACATTGAAGATGTTCCATAAATGTATGTTGCCTTCCGAATTAGTCCCAAAACTGACCATCACATTTTTTTACCTGCTCGTTTCTCAATTCTGTTTCCTCTGTGAAGCACCTTGGGGTATTACTTGAAAACTGCTTGATGAACGTGTGATTTGGATGATGTTGAATGATCAAAGCATCTTGCATTACGAATTCAGCTAGCTGAAATATAAATATTAATTTGTGTTCTTTGTGTGTGAAAATAAACCTTTTGATTTTCTGTTTAACAGGGAGCTTAGAGGTTAGGCTTATGGGATGTCAAGACCTGCTAGAGACAGTTCCTGGTCGATCAAAAAATACATTTGTTCCTTTACCTGGCTGGAGTCCAAATGAAACCAGATCC
The DNA here is from genome assembly GCF_964213995.1 of Mustelus asterias. Taxonomy (NCBI): domain Eukaryota; kingdom Metazoa; phylum Chordata; class Chondrichthyes; order Carcharhiniformes; family Triakidae; genus Mustelus; species Mustelus asterias. Next base: position 124,602,201 of record NC_135808.1, on the reverse strand, counting down.
TCCTTTATAAGCAGAACTAGCAAAGGCAGAAGTGGGAATAGCCGGTATCCTGTCAAAACAGAAGACTTGTCCAGTTGAGTAAACATTTTTTAAAAACTGAACGTGTGTAGTTGTAATACTGCTTATGTATGGTTAGTTAGTCTGAGCATCACCATCTCCTCTGAGCATTAGACGACTTTACCATTTTTGTGAATTTCACACTACAAAAAAGTTGCTTCGTACTTGGAGAAACCAGGATTTGGTGGGACGTAACATATTGGCTTATGTATTTGAGCACTTTCTTGCTCTGTTTTGTCTAACCTGAATATAACTTAGAATTTTGATTTTAGCATCATGGAATCTACAATGCAGAAGGAGGCCGTTTGGCCCATCGAGCCTGCACTGACAACAATCCCACCCAGATCCTATTCCAGTAATCCCAAATATTTGCCTCCCTAATCCCCCTGACACTAAGGGGCAATTTATCACAGCCAATCAACCTCCCACATCTTTGGACTGTGGAAGGAAACTGGAGCACCTGGAGGAAACCCATGCAGACACGGGGAGAACATGCAAACTCCACACAGACACTCGCCCTAAGCCGGGATTGAACCCTGGCCCTGTGAGAGACCCAGGTTTTATCGCGCCCACCCCCGCCACTTTTCACCACCATGTCCAAAAGGTGACATGATGGCACACGTGTTTACAACCCTTTCTTAACTTGTTTTAGTAGCATAACGGGCATAAAAGCTGAAATTCTTCAGTGGTCCAGTGGCTGTTTTGAAGTGCAAAGTCTAATGCAGCTAACTTAAAATGGTTCATAGTAACAGTTTTGTTTTGGTTTAAATTTGTTCCTAGAGTAAGTAACTCAACACAGCGTAGCATGTGTAAGAGAGAGCAGTGTGTATTGAGAAATCTAGGTCAAAGATCAAGATCCCATAATGCAGGCCACCAACGTGGTTGAAATGAGTAGAACAAAAGATCAGCTACAATTAAAGTAGCGGTTGGGTGATGCCAAGCTTGGTTTAAAACCTCTGGTTTGTAGGAGCAAAGGAAGTATGAATGGCTAACTTGTATTTACTTTAGGGTTATTGTGGTATAATGTTGGGTGGGACATCCTAAAGGCAGAGTGTGGAATACACTCCTTAAACTCATTGTTCATTTCAAACAGTGGTCCTGGGAAGTAATGTGAGCATGCACATATATAGGCAAATGTTTCTCCCCTACCCAAGCTTGTAAAATAAGGAATCCTGCTCATTTTTACTTCCAATTTGTTAAAGGTTGTGCAGTTGGAGAGACCTCGCAAGAGAACAAATCCTCTTGCATGTCTAACCGAGTATTTATTATTTCTGTACAGATGAGATTGGTGCTGTGCTGAAGCTGGACAATACAGTTGTTGGGCAGACTAGTTGGAAACCAGTTTGCAATCAGTCATGGGATCAGAAGTTTACATTAGAGCTAGACCGGGTAAGCGAGAGAAACTGCATACCATTCTTTCTTGAAGTAGGACATTTATTAATGAGGGCAAAGCTCTGAGCTCTAATGTAATCACTGCAGTTTTAATGCTGCTTTGACTTCTACATGAATGAATAGCGCAATATGGAATTTAAACCAAAGTCTGGCTGCAAAACTAAATTAGTCATAGTATTTTACATTGTAGCCAGCTTTTAGTTGGACCATGCAAAAAAGATAAATGTAAGGTTGAACTCTATACTCAGGAGTCCCCACCCAACCACCCAGCAGATGTTGCACCAGCCTTGCTTTTGAGCTTGTTAAAATAACCCATGTAAATTTGCTGTGCAAGGTGAATATCTCTTCCTAAAAACAGACCTCAATTTTTAAATGACATAAATCTGCAACAACGACACGTCCCAAGCACAAAGAGGAAGGACAGCAGGAACTTTGACACATAATAGCACGTACACAGAGATGTTCGCGCATCAGTTAAGGGTCAAGATTGGTTTCACAGCCACATAGCTGCCTTTAACCAACTCAACATTGACATGTGATGGAGGCCTATTCATATTGCTTTGTAATCTTTTGTTAGTTTGGATGCAGGGGTAATCTGCATCAGTCTCCTCATTAGATTTTCTTTCGTCCCCTTGGGACGATACTTCACATCTTCGCTTTCCACAGGAATAATCTCTGACTCAAACTCAAATCCTACCATGCTGTGCTGGACAAACCTGTCACTGGGCGACTAGCAGGCTGCATTTGTGGTTACCTTCACAAAGAAATGTTGGGAGTGAGACCAAGTTGTAGCACACTTGAAAATATGGAGCATTTTTCAGAGCAATACAATTTTAAACCATCACAAGTAACTCCAGATGAATGAAGCTTGACAATCTTTCAAATGTTGCTGAATTATGAGAGCAGTTCTAGTTTTTCAAGTAACCAGATTTGATTTAAAACATTTTTTAGTCACGTGAACTGGAGATGTCAGTTTATTGGCGTGACTGGCGTTCCCTCTGTGCTGTGAAATTTCTGCGATTGGAAGATTTCCTAGATAATCAACGGCATGGAATGTGCTTGTATCTAGAGCCGCAGGGTACACTCTTTGCAGAGGTATGGATCATCAAAAATTATAACTTTTTTGTTTTGGTTCTTGTATTTGTTCCATGGGTGACCATGTTGGATCGTATTTTCCAGGTCACTTTTTACAATCCAGTCATTGAAAGGCGGCCAAAACTTCAAAGACAGAAGAAGATTTTCCCAAAGCAGCAAGGTAAAAATTTGAATCAAAGTAGAAAGTATTTTGATTTCCTCCCCATCGGTGAAAGTGTGTGACGGTCGAAACGAAATGTTGCAAATACCGAAAAACCTCAGCAGGTCTGACCGCATCTGTGCAGAGAGAGAGAAACAGGTTAACATTCCGAGGCTGTATGACTCTTCAGAGCACAAAATGCGTGCCTGTTAGGATAAGGCGTGTAAAATCTTTTGCAACATTTGCTCTATTTTCTCATCACTGTAGGCAAAACGTTCCTTCGAGCCCCTCAAATGAATATTAACATTGCCACATGGGGGCGATTGATGAGGAGAGCTGTTCCTACAGTAAATAATTCTGGCACCTTCAGTCCTCCAGCTTCCATCCCTGCTGCCGTACCAGCAATTTCTCACTCAGAAAGAACAGATTCAACTGGGTACGTATCCATTTTCAAAGAATGTTTTTGGAAGCCATTCAGTTATGATGCAAGTTTTTTTGATCAAAGTTCCCAATTTTATATTTTCTTTTATAAAAAAAAAAATCACACTTGATTTATCTTTTTTGAGATTCGGAAAAATTATTATTTTTTTGACTTTTAAGTCACTCCTGTTAGTATTGAGCAACTCCTGTGGTGTCAACAGGGTGTAACCCAGAGCAGTTCTGTTGAAAACATTGGGAATGTACGGAAATTATTCTCCTTTGTGCTTTGATTAAGTTTTGGTCATAAGCCATCCACGTTAGTTTGGTAGACAAACTTCAGTCTGTCCTAAAGTTGCCATAAAAGCTGTATCTGACAAGTGCTGCAGTCAGGACCATTTTTATCCCGTCGAGTTGAAGAAAAAATGGGTTGTGTACCATGTGAGTCTCTAGGAGTTTTTCAATCCTTTGCATCCTGTGGGGCTATATACTAAGCATATCGTCTTCAAAGTGTGCTTTGTTTTGTGGGGTGGGAGGAATTTCACCTCAAGCAAGTGTTGGCTGAGTTTTTTTAAAATTTATTCTTTCATGGGATGTGGGTTTTGTTGACTGGGCCAGCATTTGTTGTCTGTCCCTAATTACCCTTGGAAAATGGTGGTGAGCTGTCACCTTGAACCGCTGTGATGTGAGCACACCCACAGTGATTCAGGAAAAGAGTTCAATGATTTTGATCCAGGGACGGTGAGGGAATGGTGATGTAGTCAGGATGGCATGTAACTTGGAGGGGGACCTTGCAGGTGGTGGTACTTTCCATGCATCTGCTGCCCTTGTCCTTCTAGGTGGTAGAATTCGCAGGTTTGGAAGGATGTCCGAGGGGGTTTGATGAGCTGCTGCAGTGCATCTGATATATTGTACACGCTGCTGCCACTGTGCATCAGTGATGAAGTGAATGAATGTTTGTGGATAGGGTGCCAATCAAACAAGTGGCACAGTGGTTAGCTCTGCTGCCTCACAGCTCCAGGGACCCGGGTTTGATTCTGGCTTCGGGTCACTGTTTGTCTGTGTGGAGTTTGCATGTTCTCCCTGTGTCTACGTGGGTTTCCTCCGGGTGCTCCGGTTTCCTCCCACAGTCCAAAGATGTGCGGGTTAGATTGATTGACCATGCTAAATCGACCCTGGTGTCAGGGGGATTAGCAGGGTAAATGTGCGGGCTTACAGGAATAAGCCTGGGTGGGATTGTGGTCGGTACAGACTCAATGGGCCGAATGGCCTCCTCCTGTACTGTAGAGATTCTATGATTGTTCTGGATGGTGTTGAGGTTTGAGTGTTGTTGAGCAGCACTTATCCAGGCAAGTGAAGGCCATTCCATCACATTCCTGACTTGTGCCTTGTAGCTGGTGGGCAGGCTTTGGGAAGCCGGGAGTTATTTGCTGCAGGATTCCAATGATCTGACCTGTTCTTGTAACCAGAGCATTTATGTGACTGGTCCTGTTAAAAGTGATGAACCCCAAGGTGGTGTTGGTGGGAACGTGCTTGCCCCTGAGTTAGAGGGTTCGAATCCTACTTCACTTTGAGTACTATCTGTGTTCTCGTGTATGTCAGATTCTCATTGCAATAATTGAAGAGGAAATGAGGAGTTTCTGGGTTTCTTGGACAGCATCATTAAAATAGATGGTCAGGTCGTTTTTTTCTCATTGCTGTATGTATGCTGTACAAATTGGTTGCTATATTTATCATTAATTTAGTGGCTATACTTGAAAAATATGTCATTAGCTCTGAAATTATTTGGGACATCCTAAGTATATGAAAGGGAGTATATAAAGGCCAATTAGTCTGATAGCAATTGTGGGTGAATTCTTAGTCGTCATAACTATTGAAAACTTAAATTAGAAGCAGAAGTAGGCCATTCAGCTGCTTGAGCCTGCTTTGCTATTTGATAGGATCATGGCTGATCTGATTATGACCTTAACACCACTTTCCTGACTACCTCCAAGACCCTTTGATCCCCAAATTAGTCAAGAATCTATCTACCTCTGTCTAAAAAAAAATATTCAGTGACCCTGCCTCCACCGCCTTTCGGGGGAAGAGAATTCTACAGACATTCAACCTACCAAAAGAAAAAGTTTCTTATCTCCGGCTTAGGGGGATTTTCACAGTAACTTCATTGCAGTGTTAATGTAAGCCTACTTGTGACTCTCAAATATATTTAACTTAAATGGGGTATCCCTTATTTTTAAACTGTGAATACTAAAAGATGAACAAGATGATATAAAATAACTGGCATGGATTTGCGAAAGAAAAAGCACAAACAAAAATTGTTTCGCAATGACTAAGCTTGCATTGTAAATATACCAGCTCACTTTGACGTTGTACATGTTCAAGAGTGGGACCTGTGAACTCGTTTCAACTGGTGCTGTAAAGTTTCAAGTGATTCCATTTATATAGGAGGAAGCCTTTCAGTGTCTCAATTTTTAACACAGTTGATTCATCCCAAGCCACAACAGCTTTTTCTAAGCGAAGAATTTGATTTCCATTCGTGTGAAGAAATGCTTTCTGATTTCACCCTCAACAGTTTAGCTCTAATTTTAACATTATGTTCCCCTTGATCTGGACTTCCCTCCCCTGCCCACAAGGAAACAGTTTGTCTGTCCAACTAATCTGGCTGACCATTTACCCCATTAGCTCCTTTTGAATCTTAGATCATCTCTCAATATTCTACACTCAAGGGAAGTCTTTATTTTCTTGCATCTCATGAATGCCTCAGGATGTTTTACTGTCATAAGAAATACCATGAATGTGAATGTAAGTTGTTTCTACTACTGCCTCTTTTCAGTAGACTTCCCTGATTTGGGAAAATCCACAATCAGGGTGCCTCATTTTGACTCTGGAAATGTGAGGAGCTGAGAGACGGGAGCTTTAAAGTTTTTGAGCTTCTGCTTTGACTTTGAGGAGGAAAGAAGGGATTTTTTTTTAAATTTGCATTTGAGGGTTCTCTTATCCATCTTGTGGCCTAGTCAGTGGCTCTGATAATGTATGTGACAACCCATTTCAGAAAGTTGAATCACTGTCAAAGTTAATATTGTAGAATAAGTACTATATCAGAAGAGTCTACTTGATCTATTGCACCTCTGCTGTATTTTAATTAATTTAAAGTCTGGTACATGAAATGAACTGAAGGTTTTGACATTTAGATTGATGATTGTCAATGCTTTACAGAGACCTGTCAGTAACAAAACTAGAATTTGAACCGGAACCACCACCTGCTCCTCCACGTGCTTCGTCTCTTGGAGAAAATGGAGGGACCACAACAGAAGTAAGGATTCCAGACAATATACAGGTATGAGCTTGAAATACTGTTTAAAAGGGAAGGCTTAATGTCATGATGGAGGTTTCCCTTGTGTTGTTTTCCAGCTGTGCGAATGTAAAGATATCAAAAGCTGATCCAACTTGTCTGTGGTGCTTCTTTGTTTTACTGTTTATGCCGTTAGGCCTCCTACATTGCAAGGATTTCTTCCTGTTGAGTGATGCAAAATAATACTACAAAGACACACAGTTTTTCCGCCTGTCATGAATGGAAATAGTGGGTCATAGTCAACAGTGACCATTGTTCTTGAAACACAAGTTTCTATTGTCTTGTTATGGAGGCTCTGTGTAGAAAGCCTGCATCCAGACTGCGTCAAGCTCCTGATTTAATCTTAGTAGGGCTTTGGGTCCACCAGTATGTGTATATTTTAAATCAATGTGAATTTGCAGAACTGGACTTTGCGCAGAGATGCAGCTCATATTGACCATCCAACTGTTTTAAATAAAAACACACTCACATTAAGTCAGGCGGTCATAATAGATTGAGTGTTTGGATTCCAGCCACAAGTTGTTCAATAACATTCATAGCAATGAAATCAGGGCGGGAAAATGAGTGAACAATGTGTTGCTCGGATGCAAAGTGGAACTTAATCACAACAGGCGGTGGCCAATGTCAACGACTGACCTGAAAATAGAACCACATCCTAGAAAACTACAGAAGTAGGCCATCATGACAGTGCTGATTTTCAAAAGTGCTGTTGTGCTAAATCCTACATCCCTTCTTTTTACTTAACTCTCAGCTTCATATCCTCAAGAACCTACCCAACTCCTTTTTAAAACGTAAAGTTAAAGCATTCCAGATCCTGACAACTGGGTGGTGGGGGCGGGGGGGGGAACTCTTATTTCTCCTCTGAATATTTTGTCAATGTGAACTCTGGTTATTGATCTACTTGCCAAAGGGGATTGTTTTTCCTCTGTGCTCTGTCAAAACCTCATAGGCTTCAGTCTATTCAGTCACCTATTGCCCTCTTTTCCCAGAAGAACTCTGCCCTGACCCTTCATCAATGTTGCGAACCCTACCTTAAATGACAACTGTAAAGGTTTCTTGAGGAGAGTGAGAGTTTATAACTCTCAAATTGTAATTTGGACGACAGATGTCTAAATATTCAATGTATTAAGTTGGACTTTTTTTGTGATGCCCTTGCTATTCATACCTTTTGGAAAACCTGTTACAGTAAAGTCCTGCCATTCGCAGGGATTACATTCCTTCAAAACCTTGCAAACGATGAAATCATGAATGATGAACACACTTTATTGTGAGAGACAATTAGGTTCCAGCCCTTCTAAAATGTTACATGAAGGACCACAGGCAATAAAAACTATGTTCTTAATAAATTTCAAGAGAAAATTACTGGAGAAATGATTTAATAAAACAAGAAAAAGGTAAAAATTTGTCACAGTTGGAATGCTTTACTTGAGAGTTTAAGTGGACTGTGATCAGGAATTAAATCACAGCAACAAGATATACCCACATACAAGCAATGACAGATGATGCACACACAGTGCAAACATTCTACTGTAGGAAAAATACCTCATGGACTCCTTGTTTTTTTGAGCTTTGTTTAGGTGCTTTTTTCTCTTTGGCATTTTAAGAATGGCTTTTATTTATTTTTTGAAACCGTGGATAGGTGAACATTTGGGCCTGCGATGGGTGAACTGGTGTCCAAAGACCTTTGCGGGGATAAGTCACAGAGGTTTACAGCATAGAAACATGCCCCTTGGCCCAACTTGTCCATGTTGCCCTTTTTTATACCCCTAAGCTAGTTCCAATTGCCCGCATTTGGCCCATATCCCTCTATATACCCATCTTGTCCATGTAACTGTCTAAGTGCTTTTTAAAAGACAACATTGTACCCGCCTCTGGCAGCTTGTTCCAGACACTTACCACCCTCTGTATGAAAGAATTGCCCCTCTGGACCCTTTTGTATCTCTCCCCTCTCACCTTAAACCTATGCCTTCTAGTTTTAGACTCTCCTATCTTTGGGAAAAGATATTGACTATCTAGCTGATCTATGTCCCTCATTATTTTATAGACCTCTTAAGATCACCCCCCAGCCTTCTACACTCCAGAGAAAAAAAGTCCCAGTCTGTCCAGCCTTTCCTTATAACTCAAACCATCAAGTCCCGATAGCATCCTAGTAAATATTTTCTGCAGTCTTTCTAGTTTAATAATATCCTTTCTATAATAGGGTGACCAGAACTATACACAGTATTCCAAGTGTGGCCTTATCAATGTCTTGTACAACTTCAACAAGACGTCCCAACTCCTGTATTCAATGTTCTGACCAATGAAGTGAAAGAAGAAGTCGGGAATGCCAGGACTTTGCTGTATTTGACAGTATGTTTTTGCCTTGGAGTAGGAATAGCACTGATTCTGTTTGATTCTTCTTTTATAGGAAGCGCTCTCAACTTTTGATTTTCTGAATGATAGAAATAATATTGTTTCAAAGGTAGAGAACAATATAATTTCTGTGCCTGAGCTACCCCATCCAGAATTAGACTTTCGAACATTCCCACAGTCGGAAGATAAACGGTATAGTATTTATATTCTTATTTGTATCATGGATTCAGAGAAATATTTAAATATGATTGTGATCAACTTCAATCCCGAAGGAAGCAACGAGGAGTTGAGACTCGTAACAAAACGTTTCATGTTTTAATTCTTCAGAATACAGCCAAGATTCCAGTTCAGTCTTCTGGACTTCCGGTGTGTTGCTGTGCTTGGCAGGGGTCACTTTGGAAAGGTAATCCTGACATGAGAAATGGAAAGCCTTTTGCTTTCGTTTGCATCTGTTGAGAGTCAGTGAAATAAATATTTGACGCTTAATCCCTATGTAACACAGGTTCTTCTTTCCGAGTACAAAGTCACTGGTGAAATGTTTGCTATCAAGGCCTTGAAGAAAGGAGATATTGTGGCTCGTGATGAGGTGGACAGGTAAGTTCATAGGAAACTTGTGCCTGATAAATTTCTTTTATGAAAGAAACCTGTACCCTCGAGCAAAGATGGAAACCTGATTTTTTTTTTTAAAAAGGTAATTTCAAACATTTTCCCTCAGCGCACCTTTGGAAGCACGGTGGCACAGTGGTTAGCACGGCTGCCCCTCAGCGACAAGAACCTGGGTTCAATTCCAGCCTTAGGTGACTGTGTGAAGTCTGCATGTTCTCCCCGTGTCTGGGTGTGTTTCCTCAGGGTGCTCCAGTTTCCTCCCACAGTGAAAGATGTGTAAGTTAGATGGATTAGCCATGGGAAATGTGTGGGGATAGGGTGGGGGAGAGGGCCTTGGTAAGCTACAGAGAGTTGGTGCAGACTTGATGGGCCAAATGGCTGCCTCCTGCACTGTAGGAATTCTGAGAACCGTTAATAAACCATTTTCAGTTATTTTTGATCTGCCGCCGGCATTGAGTGACACAGCAAACACTAAATCTGAGGAGAGCCTTCTCTTTCACATTGTGTTTGGCTGATCTGATCCAAGTTTATTACTTTTTAACTTTAGAGCCATATTTTGAATTCGGTTGTAATCAATGCACCATAGGTAGTCACGCAAGGAAGTCACTAATAAAATGCCTTCTCGGCTGATAACCAATAGGTAAAGCACTACAAAACTGCACCATGTCCATCCTCCTCTTAGCACTTCAGATTTTCACCGTTTTCAAGTTTCATTTTTAACACCGTTATTGGTCTTGCATAGATGTGCCTTAGTTATGGCAGGCGTTTGACTATGTTTCTTGCCTATATTTACACTCAGATCATAGCCTCAAGTTTGAGCCAGTACCCGCATTTAGAAAACAATGTTTAACTTAAAGTGAAGCATTGTTACAAACTACCACTTTAGATTTTTAAAAATGTATACAGAACTAATCGTAGCATCTCGAACATTTGTCAGCTTCAATAATAAATGGCTATTTTGTATTTTTGATGAATGCTTTCAGAACTGCTTTTGTTGCTGGATTGCAGAATTTAATTATTTGTTTTGTTGTTTCTTTCTGCAGCCTTATGTGCGAGAAGAGAATTTTTGAGACTGTGAACAGTGTCAGGCATCCATTTTTGGTCAATCTCTTTGCCTGTTTTCAGACCAAAGATCATGTATGTTTTGTAATGGAATATGCACCTGGTGGGGATTTGATGATGCACATTCATGCGGATGTTTTCTCTGAACCCAGGGCTGTGTAAGTACTAACTCATATACTTGTAACACATGGTTTTTGGAAGCTACATTGCCAACTTCGCAGAGTACCTGAATCCCTCTGGCTGTTCGTTTTACATTTTTTAAACCTTCTGAGCATTGAAGGCACGAGAACTTTAATGATTACATTGCAAACGTTTAATGTAAATCCTTGCTGCAACTTTGATCATCTCAATCTCTTTAAGTATCTTCTGGTGTTTATCTTTTTGCCACTAGTTCACAATAATGAAAAGACAAAATATTGCATGATAACCAAATCCGTCTGTGCTGCGTGTATAATGGCTTTTTAAAAAAAAACTATTTCCTCACAAAGCTTCTTGGAATGAGAGAGGGGGCTTTCCTTGCCAACATTTTGCTTTTAATCACACTAAAGATAGATTAATGGACATTTTTTTTGTTCATGGGATTTTACTGTGCGAAATGTCTACCTTGTTTTTCCTACATAAGTGACTCACTACAAAATAACACATGAAAATTAAAAGGTTAATGCAGAATTGAGTGTAAAAGAAATTGCATTCAAAATTACCATTCTTGTCTCTTTTCACGAACAGTGAAAGCTATTATCATCTTGCTCATGTGATACTTGTTTCAAATTAAGCATCACTAACAATGCAGGTGTACCTACATGGGCGGCACAGTGATTAGCACTGCTGCCTCACAGCGTCAGGGACCTGTGTTCGATTCCTGGCTTGGGTCACTGTCTGTGTTCTCCCCGTGTCTGCATGCGTTTCCTCCGGGTGGTCCGGTTTGCTCCCACAGTCTGAAAGACATGCTGGTTAGGGTGCATTGACCCGAACAGGCGCCGGAGTGTGGCGACTAGGGGAATTTCACAGTAATTTTATTGCAGTGTAAGCCTTACTTGTGACTAGTAAATAAACTTTACTTGCTTTACTACACCCGATGGACTGCAATGATTCAAGAAGATAGCTCACCACCATCTCAACGGAAGCTAAGGTTGAGCAGCAACTGTTGGCATTGTCAGTGGCACATTTATCCCATGAAAGAATTTTGAAAATTACATACCTTTTGTGCAGGAAATGACATTAACTGAAGAGCCTAATACTTCAAACAATTGCAAATGCATCCATTTTCAAAAAAGCTAACAGATCTATACCCCAAGTTTGGAAAGAATCTAATTTATGCACTTAATTGCCATAGCTATTAGTCTGTTTTATTGTAATAATATTGCTGAAAAGAGAGACATATTGCTGAAGCTTTTCATCTTGCACCCATCAGGGCAAACACCAGAATGCCAATCGATCCAGCAAGCTTTTCCCTGTAGTATAAATTGTTGTGATTGTTTGAAATTTTGCATTCTTGCATTTGTCCAGGCGAGTGGAAGACGAAAGGATGTGGAAACATGTTTCTCTCTCCAGCAGCATTCGGGTTCTGCACTACCAAGTATGTGAAGTTGGGTTGTGGACCAGTTTGATCTCATTGCAAGGTGAAACAGGCTCAAAGGGCTAAGTGACTTCCTGTTCCTGTGTAAATAGACTCCTGCTGGTCTGTTGCAGTTTCCATGCTGCCTCAGGTCTGCTAGTGGCCTTGCAGCCGGTAGCCTCAGCAGACAAATGGGGAGGGAATATTGGTCCCATTATTGGAAGAGCTTGTGGGAACACTTTCTAAAAAAGTTGTGGATTTATTGCTTTTTTAAATTTTGCATATTGCCTGAGGAAAATACAATTGTAATGAAGGCATTATTGCTTTATTTATATTAACCATTAACTTGACTTTCCCTGCAATAGGTTTTATGCTGCTTGTGTGGTTCTTGGTTTGCAGTATTTGCACGAACACAGGATAGTTTATAGGTGAGTAGGAGAAAGATTACTTTTTGCTAATGGTCTGCTTTTAGAATCCATTTTAGCCAGAAGAGAAGTATCAACATGTATTAATACCGAGAAAAGCAAATTACTGCAGATGCTGGGATAGTACGGAATATCAATAGCAATAGTACTGAATTAGTATTAATACTAATTCTGGTGTGATGAGCTTTGTTACAGACCCTGCTTCATGAAAAAGTGTCCTTTGTGTTTCAGGGGTTTATTTTTTCTCGTTTCAGCAATGCTAGCATTTACACTAAATATATTCTGCTTAGACTTGAACAGCAATTAGCTGCGCAATTGCAATAAAGTTATTGAATCACCTTCTAACCACTTAATAGGCACACTATTGATAGTCCAGCTGTGGAGTATGCAAATGTTTTAATGCTGATGGAGTGAACAAGAAAACACTTAACCGCACTTCCTGGATGAGGCTCTGCAAATAATTTTGAGCAACAAGGCAATCTTCCAAAAGTCAAAAGAACTGTGTGTCATTAAACAGAGGTCCCAGCATGTCTGGGAAGTAAACACACTGCGTGCATGTTACGTAAGGTTAGCAAAATTACCATGTTGCAATTACCACATATCTTTTATACTTGGACAAATGAAAACCCATAAGGTTTGAAAGCCAAAATGTACCTTTAAACCATAAAATCTTTACTATCATAGTTAGATGTTTGTGAGCAAAGAGAAACTGTTTCCAGTGACAGGCCAGTAATCAGGAGGATACAGTTTTATATGATTGGTAAAGGAACCAGAGGCAACACGTTTTTATTATTTTGATCCATTTTTGATGGTCCCTCTGATCTGTGTACTGATAGGATTGTACTTGGTCACTGGTCTGTGTGGAGATAGAAGTTGTAGGTTGTGTGGGGCGGTATGGTGGCACAGTGGTTAGCACTGCTACCTCACAGTGCCAGGGACCCGGGTTCTATTCCCTGCTTGGGTTAGAGTCGGTGCAGCGTCTGCACGTTCTCCCCGTGTCTGCTTGGGTTTCCTCGGGGTGCTCCGGTTTCCTCCCACAATCCAAAAGACATGCTGGTTAGGTGCATTGGCCGTGCTAAATTCTTCCCTCAGTGTCACCGAATAGGGGATTTTCACAGTAACTTCATTGCAGTGTTAATGTAAGCCTACTTGTAACACTAATAAATAAACTTTAAAGAATCTGTAGATTATAATATTGGACCTATCTTCCTTTAAACCGTAGTCACACTCTAGTACGTACTTTAAACTGGTTCATTATATTTAAACAGGTAGAGATGTTGCTGCTGAGCAATGTGCTCCATGTGTTCCAACCTCTGAGTCTAGCAGATTGCTGACTGTCAATGATACATCACCTACATCACTCATCAGCATATCCATTCCTTACACCGCATGACCTGAAATACCTTTAATAAAGAGTGGTGGAAGCAGATTTAGTAGTAGTATTCAAAAGAGAATTGGAGAGCTGCTAAACGAAATGTACAGGGCTATGGGAGAAGGGCGGGGAGGAGTGGGACTAATTGGATCAAAGAGCTGACGTAGGCACACTGGGCTGAATGGCTGCCTGCTGTTCTGTATCGTTCCGTGATTCTATAAAATCCTCTACCTGCTATTTGATTTGATTCAATCCTGGATGTTAATCATTCAAGGTTCTGCTAATGGTGAGTGCGGCTCAAAGTTGGAGTTACAATGTTGTCGCACTGTTCTCCACTTGCTGCTAACGAGGCTTTTTATGCTCAGAGTACAAATAAGAAAATTACAACCTTTACCTTTTGTAAGCTTGAGTTGTTGAGTAGAAATTAATTTGAGCAATTTTTTGAATGTATAGAGAGTTGATAAAAATGTTGTCCCCTTGCAGAGATTTAAAGCTAGATAACCTGTTGTTGGATAGTGACGGCTATGTGAAGATTGCTGACTTTGGTCTTTGCAAGGAGGGTAGGTATTAAAACTCTTGCTGTTCACTGAAAACATCCTGATAGTTTGAATGCATATATTGTCCCATAATACTGTTTGTGTTTTAGCAGTTACTTCCTATTGATCTATAGCAGGATGCTTTCTATGGTGATTAGTTCCTTCACTTGCCATCTTCATTCTAACAACAAAATATGTAGTTGTACATTGTCTCAAATTAAAATGCATGCCAAAATATTTTTGGGATTGAAATCTGTAATGTAAATCTGCTTGCAATGTTGTGAATCTTGATATTGATAAGTTGTGGAAGTCTGCCAGTTCCTTGTCGGTTACAACATATGAGCAGCTTAGGTGCTGCAGAGAAGGAATAACTTGTCCAATATGCTGGATTAAATTGATTATACGTTGTCAATGCTGAGTAATGGAAGTGCAATAATGCATTGGCCATGTCAGCAGTGCGGGTACCTGATCATGTGCTCAAAGCAATAGTTACTAAGAAGGCAGCGTGGCCAGGCAACTGGCTGCAGTGCAGTGACAATCCACAGCTACTTAGAAGGCAGTAATTGTGTACCAAAATGAACCATGATCTAAGCAGATCACCTGATATTGCATTTTACAATCATCACTGTACCCCCCCAATTAAGCTAACTGGCATAAACCACTAGAACAGATTTTGATTCCTTGTACAACCATTTTGAGGGATTTGTGCCCAGAATGTTCCCATGTGGCCTGCCACATTAGTTTCAGATTTGAATCTACATGTACCAAATGCCGCTTAAACATAGAAACATAGCAATATAGAAGATAGGAGCAGGAGGAGGCCATTTGGCCCTTCAAGCCTGCTCCACCATTCATTAAGGTCATGGCTGATCATCCAACTCATTAGCCTAATCCTGCTTTCTCCCCATAACCTTTGATCCCATTCGCCCCAAGTGCTATATCCAGCCGCCTCGTGAATACATTCAATGTTTTGGCATCAACTACTTCCAGTAGTAATGAACTCTATAGGCTCACCACTCTTTGGGTGAAGAAATGTTTCTTCACCTCCACCCTAAATGGTCTACCCTGAATCCTCAGACTGTGACCCCTGGTTCTGGACCCCCTCAGCATTGAGAACATCCTCCCTGCATCTATCCTGTCTAGACTTGTTAGAATTTTAAAAGTATTTGAGATCCCCCTCTCATTCGTCTGAACTCCAGCGAAAACAATCCTAACCTTGTCAATCTCTCCTCATACATCAGTCCCGCCATCCCCAGAAGCTTTTCTAGTTGTCAATTTTGTTCTCCCTGCATCTGCATATGTTTCCTCTGGGTGCTCTGGTTTCTTCCCACACTCCAAAGATGTGCAGGCTAGGTGGATTGGCCATGCTAAATTGCCCCTTAGTAACCCAAGATGTGTAGGTTAGAGAGATTAGCGGGGTAAATATATGGGGTTATGGGGATCGGGTCTGGGTAGGATGTTCTGTTGGAGAGTCTCGATGGGCCAAACGGCCTGTTTCTGCACTGTAGGGATTCTATGAATTTGAGAGTACACTTCCCACTCATTTTAACATCTTATCATTGCTTTTAAGATCATTTAAGTGACCTAACTATGTTACATAAAAGGTTATGCAACTTTGGATTCTGTTGGTAAATACAGCTGTGAAATTGACTCAGTTGACGACATTTATTTCAGGAATGGGTTTTGGCGATCGAACAAGCACATTTTGCGGCACTCCTGAGTTTCTTGCTCCAGAAGTACTGACGGAAACTTCATACACGAGAGCCGTGGACTGGTGGGGACTTGGTGTTCTTATCTATGAGATGTTGGTTGGTGAGGTGAGTACAAATGGTCGGAGTGATTATTTTATTATGCACACTGCATTTAAACAATATAAATTACTTTTCCCTTGCCTCTTGTCAGTCGCCATTTCCTGGGGATGATGAAGAAGAAGTTTTCGATAGTATTGTAAATGATGAAGTGCGATATCCAAGATTCTTATCTACAGATTCCATCTCCGTCATGAGAAGGGTATGTTTCAATAATCGATTTGAGAACAAAAAATTAACTTTTTTTAAAACAAATTTGGCTACTTTGAAGCTCTGTGAAGTGTTGTCAGTAATATTAATTCCACTTCTTTTTGGATAGATTGTAAAAACTGTACGTTTCCATTACTATTTCATCTGCTTCCTTGATTTTTAAGCGTTCTTTGAATTGGTGCTCATCAAACTGATGTGAAATAAAAATGAATATGTAAATGTATTCATTATAAAATAAGGATGTATGTTCGGGATTGTCACAATGGTTTTCTTGTATTTTAAACTATCATTCCCCTCAAGTAGCCAGACAAAGTGACAGAGTGGTTTCAAGTTGGTTTATTAAAGAGAACTATAGCTATAGACTCTGAATAAAGCCATTCAGAGTGAAAAATTCAGAAATACATCGGCGATTAAAGTCTCAGCTTTGATTACAAGTAATTAGCATATTATCAATAAAAAGAATAGGAGTTATCTCCATCCCATCATATTGGGGTGGCACTGTGGTTAGCACTGCTGTCTCACAGCTCCAGGGACCCGGGTTCGATTCCTGGCTTGGGTCACTGCCTGTGTGGAGTTTGCACGTTCTCCCCGTGTCTGCGTGGGTTTTTCCTCCGGGTGCTCCGATTTCTTCCCACAGTCCAAAGATGTGCGGGTTAGGTGTATTGGCCATGCTAACTTGCGCCTTAGTGTCCTGGGATACGTAGGTTAGAGGGATTAGTGGGGTAAATAGGTGGGATTAGTGGGGATAGGGCATGGGTGGGATTGATGTCAGTGCAGACACAATGGGCCGAATGGCCTCCTTCTGCACTGTAGTTTCCATGATTTCTATGATACCAAAGTACAGTTTTTGAAACCAATCACAATCACCTTAACTTGCTTAATCATCATATCCAATTGATGTAAGGTTTTTACTTGCTTCAGTTGGGTATTGTTTTCTCCTATCTTTAGACATTCCAACTGTCTCTGATTATTAGAACATGGACAACTCCTTTTGTCCAATGCAGATATCTGACGTAATGAGACCTTGGTGTCTGTCTGTGAAGACAGGGGCGGCACGGTAGCACAGTGGTTAGCACTGCTGCTTCACAGCTCCAGGGACCTGGGTTCGATTCCCGGCTTGGATCACTGTCTGTGTGGAGTTTGCACATTCTCCTCGTGTCTGCGTGGGTTTCCTTCGGGTGCTCCGGTTTCCTCCCACAGTCCAAAGATGTGCGGGTTAGGTTGATTGGCCATGCTAAAATTGCCCCTTAGTGTCCTGAGATGTGTAGGTTAGAGGGATTAGTGGGTAAAATATGTAGGGATATGGGGGTGGGGTCTGGGTGGGATTGTGGTCGGTGCAGACTCGATGGGCCGAATGGCCTCTTTCTGCACTGTAGTGTTTCTATGATTTCTATGATGATTTCTATGAAGACTCTTCTATAAGAAGACCTTTGTTTTTTCATAGCAGTTTGTGGGATTTTTAAACTTGTGTGACTATTAGTAGTATTGAAAGATGCCGTTATTGAAGTTGTTCGGTTATGTTAGAGAGGCAGTCACACAAGTAGAGTTGAGAGCACAATCGAATCGGCCATGGTCTGATGAAATGGTGGAGCAGTGGATTCAGGAAAAGTCTTGCTTCATTGTAGGGGCAGTGTCAGGAAATGGGTAGATTTAAGTAATCTATATTTGAATCTGTGGGTGTTAGGTTTAAGTAAGTTTAATTCTGTGTTTGTGTGTGAAAGGGTTAAAACTTTAGTCAGCTTCAAGATAAACAAAGGTGCCTGTATGTCTGGCTTTTGGTTTCATTTCAAACTCTGCCTGTGTTGTAATTAAAGCTTTATGACGTAAAAACAATTAGAGGTTAGAAAAAAGCTAAGCTGTTGCTTAGCAATCAGGGAGCCACATTGAAAAGCACAAGCAATTGTGGTTCAGTTGCATCCTGCTATCCGAGAAGAAAGCTGCTCGCACGCAAACTGTCAGGACAAGTAGGACAATGGACTGAGGTGCAGAAAGCAAATCCCAGAAGCTATAAAGAACAGATAGTTCTTGAAAACAGGGAATGAAAAGTGGAGTCCCAGGAAGACTGAAGTCAAAGGGACAAAACTGGAATCTGAACATGGTACTGTTCACTGAAGTTAAAGAAAAGGCAGAGAGAGGTTCCCAGTTAACAATAGAGTTGAAAGATGCCGACATGGTGAAGTCAGCTAGTAAGAAGCTAGACATCAGAAGCAATTCTAAAAGTTGGTGACACCTTAATCTAGCTTGTGAATCAATGGTGTTCTGTTGGCATGGATAGAAAGGCACAGAACTTATATTGGGTAACAGCTGCCACTTGGTTTCAGAGTGTGGTGTGCCTAATCACAGTTGGCCTGTCGGCTTACATAGACTGTGTACTTGGAGCATTATAACACACGATCTCCTTTGTAACTTGTGTTACCTTTAAAAATCTGTGAAGATATAGATGTGGTGACGGGGTACTGTATCATCAATATTTTCATGTTTAATGTTTTGTTGTTTTATTGAAAGCTAATCATCAGTCCTGTGATTCTGTTCATCCATGTCTAAACAGAAAATAAAAGTTAACAATCTGTTGAGCCAGGGTTCCGCTCTGGGATCTGTCTCTGCTGTAATAGCATCAGCTGGGATTATAACAGCAGTGGGGAAGTTTAACGATAACATGATATCATCTTTTAAACACCTAGTTGATGCAACTTGAATGATGCGTTCAAATCTTGGTCAGGTTTAAATATTAACAATCTTCAAATAGAACTTCATAGGTGTGTGACAGGATCCATGAAATAGCTGGTGAAATGTGTAAACTTTTCTTGTCACAAATTGTTGCTAAAACTATTCCACGTGCATAAGTATATTGTATCTATTCCTGTCAAATGACATCGGACAGCAAAGATATTATGCAATATTAAAGATATTGTGTAATAGCAACTGAGAAGTTAAAGGGCGCTAACACCAGAATTGTACGAAATCAAAATCCATCTGTGCAGAATAAGGGCCAGTGTTGGATCCCGCTTGGTTGTAACTGGTGTGTTTAAACTTGTTGTTTCTGCACATGTATGATTGTAGATCTTTTTCTGAAAGGAGTTATGCAAACACTAACTAGCATTACTGTTGTCATTAGCTCCTGAGGCGGAACCCAGAACGGCGTTTGGGTGCAAGTGAAAGGGATGCAGAAGATGTAAAGAAACAAGCGTTTTTCAGAGTAGGTGTTTATGTTCTGATTACTTTTCAATTCTGTAATTTTGTGCGGGATAGAGGTGAATATGAATGGTTGGGTGAATGCGTTCTGTGTAATATTTATGCATGGTTTCCAAAAGTAATAAAAATATGTTTGTTTAATAAGTTGTGAAGAAAAAGATCTATAAGGGAACATAACTGACCAAATACTGTTAAAATAGAAGGCAGCGGTTGTGAGACAAACAAAAACTAGTGCAAGAATATATGACAACTTAAGTGATACTAACAGCCCCTGGTCAACCATTAAAAGGTCAGTGACTTGAGTGCAAATTTGGGAAACATTTCCTAGGACAATTTAGAGGGAGTGTAATTCAACGAAGGGCAAGAGATGACGATTGCCGGCTTTAGGTCACTATCAAAAAGGTGAGCAGAAACGGGTTGGTAAAGCTTTTCTTCAGGCCCTCATCAGGTCAAACCCAAATTTCAAATAATTGTCACAATTTACAGTACAAGCGAAATGGATGTTCATTTGTTGGCAAGTCAACCCTGATGGCCAAGGTGTTGCCATGGAGAAAGCAACACCGGGAACAATCGGCTCCCCAAGCCTGTTAGAATTGCCATACCACAGACCCGGTCACTGCAAACAAAAGGAATATGTTCAAGCCCTGGGACATTTGGAAGCCTGTGCTTCCCAAATGCTTTCTCCAGTGCAATACTGAACTTGCCAACCAATCAGCACCTTTTTCTCCTGCAGTATAAATAATAGTTTGAAATATGACACAAAGATGAGTGGGAAAGCAAATTGCGTGGAGGACACAGAGTCTGCAGAGAGATTTGGATAGGCTAAGTGAGTGGGCAAGGATCTGGCAGATGGAGTATAACGTTGGTAAGTGTGAGGTTATCCACTTTGGAAGGAATAATAGTAAAATGGACTATTATTTAAACGGTGAAAAATTACAACATGCTACCGTGCAGAGGGACCTGGGGGTCCTTGTGCATGAATCACAAAAACTCAGTTTGCAGGTGCAGCAGGTAATCCAGAAGGCAAATGGAATGTTGGCCTTTATCGCGAGAGGGATGGTGTATAAAAGCAGGGAGGTCATGCTGCAACTGTACAGGGTACTGGTGAGGCTGCACCTAGAGTACTGTGTACAATTTTGGTCCCCTTATTTAAGAAAGGACATATTAGCTTTGGAGGGGGTACAGAGAAGGTTCACCAGGTTGATTCCTGGTTAGCTTATGAGGAGAGATTGAGTAGACTGGGCCTGTACTCATTGGAGTTTAGAAGGTTGAGGGGAGATCTTATAGAAACATATAAGATAATGAAGGGGCTAGACAGGGTAGAAGCAGCGAGGTTATTTCCACTTACAATGAAAACAAGAACTAGGGGGCATAACCTCAAAATACGGGGGAGTCAATTTAGAACAGAGTTGAGGAGGAACTTCTCCCAGAGGGTAGTGAATCTTTGGAATTCTCTGCCCAATGAAGCAGTAGAGGCTACCTCGTTAAATGTGTTTAAGTCACAGATAGATTTTTAACCATTAAGGGAATTAAGGGTTATGGGGAGCGGGCGGGTAAGTGGAACTGAACCCACTATCAGATCAGCCATGATCTTATTGAATGGCGGAGCAGGCTTGAGGGGCTAGATGGCCTACTCCTGCTCCTAATTCTTATGTTCTTATATGTCATTCTTGTGTTTGTCCTGATGACCCAGGGCTTGAACATATTCCTTTTGTTTGCAGTGACCGGGCCTGTGGTATGGCAATTCTAACAGGCTTGGGGAGCCGATTGTTCCCTGTGTTGCTTTCTCCATGGCAACACCTTGGCCATTAGGGTTGACTTGCCAACAAATGAACATCCATTTCACTTGTACTGTAAATTGTGACAATTATTTGAAATTTGTGTTTGACCTGATGAGGGCATGATGAAAAGCTTTGGCAACACGCTTCTCTTTTTAGCAAAGAGGTGTTTATGCTGTAATTTTATTAGTGCAACACAGCTACAGCTTTGAATTGATACTAAAGTTTCAGCCTAACTCTGGTTGGGTACCTGCCTACCTCCCATGAGTACTGAGTAAGATGGTCTCCGATCATTTGGGTTTGACACTTTGTGTAGCGTAACGCCAGTATTGCTTTTATGGAATGCTCAGGGAATCCCTTCAGGAGGAACTTGAAACGTCTGTGTGGATGCTCCATCATGTGCTGTCTAAGCATTGGCACTTTAATGGTCTTGAAGGGAGTTGTGAGTTTGTGTAAACGGCTGGCACAGTGGTTAGCACTGCTGCCTCACAGCGTCAGGAACCTAGGTTCGATTCCAGCCTTGAGTGACTGTGTGGAGTCTGCACTTTCTCCCCGTGTTTGCGTGGTTTCCTCCGCGTGCTCCTATTTCCCCTCACAGTCCAAAGTTGTGTAGGTTAGGTGGATTAGCCATGATAAATGTGTGGGGTTATGGGGATCAGCTAGAGGGTTGGGCCTGAGTAAGATGCTCTTTCAGAGAGTCAGTGCAGACTCAATGGGCCGAATGGCATCTTGCTGCACTATAGGGATTCTATGGTTCAATATTTATATGGTGTTCTCTCTTGAGGGGAATAGCTATTGTGGACAGCAAGTGTAAATATGTTATAGCTATAGTATATTGCACCTACATTAGATAAAAGAATAAGGGAGGAGCATGAACTAAACCTTTAATAATGGGACTTGATGTAGTTGTCCTGAATTATAGGACATGACATATAAACTGAATGATTGCAAGTCCTTGTTGAGTTATGGATGCTGCTTCAGGTGAAGCAGTTATGAATTATACCGATTCCACAATTGACTTGCAGATAACTGGATGGGCCAATGCTCACTGCGGTCTCTCGTGATCCATTTCAATTGAACTGCAGTTGACATACTTATTAACCCAAAGCATTGCTGACCATTTTTTTAAAATCCCCCTTCTTTTAACAGGCTGTTGATTGGATTGCTTTGTTAGCAAAGAGGGTAAAGCCTCCATTCCAGCCCATAATTCAAGATAGAGAAGATGTCAGTAATTTTGACGAAGAATTTACCTCAGAGGCACCGATTCTTACACCACCACGAGAACCAAGGGTTCTGGTCGAGGAGGAACAGGGAATGTTCAAGGAGTTTGACTACATAGCAGATTGGTGTTAAATGCAACAAGTACATTTTCATGGAGTATAGAAACTGTGAATTCATCGCTAACTGTAGCTCACAGAAATGCCCTCTTTGTGGCAAATAATGGATACTTCCAGCCTTTTACTGCAGTCTGTGCCATCTGTAGTCCTCCAAATTCATGCAACTGAAGCTCCCTGAAAGAACAACATCACGATGGCAAGAAGTGGCAACTCTGAATCCTTCACCTTTAGGACCATTGGGAAAGCTTTTTGTTTGTGCCCTACATCATTGATCTCCCCTGCTTTGCTCAAACTGACTGACTGACTGTCAGGGAATCCCAGTGTAGACTTTGCACTGTTCTTTCTTGTAACTGTACTAAAGAAACTCCTCTTACTATGGTCTGTTCACTTTATAAATGGTAATTGTTGCCTTAATTAGGAGAGGGTGTCGTAAGAATCATTCCTTGGGCTGAATGGAGAACTACTTTCTCTCTGCCACATTACCACTTCAGTTTGAGGTGCTATCAGCTGATGACACTACAGTATGGTCTCACCTGGCATAAGGCAGCTACTGTCTTGACTGCTGATATGAAATAATTACTGTGTGTGGCCAAGCAATGTGCATTTCAAACAGACTGATTACCCTGCACATTATTTGGTCCCAGATAATGATTTTAAAAGCTAGTTTGATGCCTTACCTTAATGTTGTAAATTTTAATTGTATTTATTATGTAGATTTGCAATATGCCTTAACATTGTGAGACAGCACTAAGTGCTTCCAGACAGATTTCTTTGCAGGTACTGAAAGCCTACCAAAGCCACTTGCCAAACAGCAATGTCACCTCCACGTTCCTGGAACTGTATGTAAAATGGTGGGCGCTGGCCTATTCGCTTCATGAAGAGAAGAAAGTCTGTGTATTTTTTAAATGTTTTGTCTGTAAGTCTTAAGTGTGAAGAACTAGCCATGAGTGAGATCCTCCTGTTTCTCTCGCACTTCTGAAATTTCCATAACCCAAATTATTACTTATGATGTACCATGATCAAAGAACACAAAAAAGATTTTTAATAGTTTATATATCATTTAGTCAGTGGATCATTTCCTCTTATCTGCTGTACATGACAACAGTACTCTCAGCTTCTAAGTTCTTATGGAAATGTATACATGTTTGATTATAGTATTTTAGTTTACATTCACACAGAATTTATAGTGTTCACCTTTAATGCACAATGGCCACGGGGAAATGTGTTTTGAAAATGTAGCTAGTCAGTGTGGTTTCTAACTGTTGGGCTATCATAATGCATAGATCGTGATTTGACTCAACAACACACTACATACTGTTGATAATGGTTTGTATATTTTTAAGTTTTTAAAGAAACCCCCCCCCCCTTTTTTTTCTCTTGCTAACCACAGCAGGCTCCATGTCAAAAACTGCACAAATAACCAAACAATTTAAACATAAGCTACTGTTTTCCATTCTTCATTGTTCATCCTGTCCTGGTCACGAGAAGGTGGCAATAGCAATAAATACCGCAATATTTGAAATGGCAAATGGACATTTTTTATAAAGAATAGTACATGTAAATAAGCAGGGTTAATTAATGAAAGTTTTAAATAGTTTTTTTTAAAAAAAGTAAACGGCTAGCAAAGGTATGTTTCCAAAGTGTATAGAGAGAAGAGAAACATTTTTTTTTTTAAAAAAGAGAAAATTAAATCACTAATGTTGTAGAGGGCCGGGTGAAAGCACAGAGATGAGCTCAAAAGCACTAATTTTATCTCTGACATTTTTTTAAACAAACGTTTTAGTCCGATTTCAAATTATTGAGAATATTTTACGTTATTCATGGTATATTCATTATAAAGTGGCTGCTTAAGCACTTTGTAAGAAAATGAAAGAAGGCGTGTTTCGGAATGGTACACTACTATGCATTTACCTTTACATGTGCCCAGCAGAGTCTCTGGTTGAGAAACATTGAAAAGGGTTTTGCAGTCATTACATTTAAATGCACAAAATTAAAACATTTTAAGTAGGGTATGTTTGTTCCATTTGTCCTCTTTTGTGTGTACGTGCAATACAATTCCTTTTTAATTAAAAAAAAAAAATTCCTCCTCTTTGGCCTCCAATCATGTACTCGCCTTGACATTTACACATGGGCACTCCCAGTTGGAGCTCCCGCCTACTCTCTCACTCCCTCACCCTCTCTCTCCCTACCAAGGTGTATAGATGTTTTGGCACTAAGAGAATGAAATGTTATGGGCATAGGATAGGAAAGCTAAGTTGATATAGAAATTCAACTGTGGCCTACTTCTCCTATTTCTTGTGTTCTTAACTCTGTTCAAACCTGTAACCTTCTGGTTCGGAAGGTTTCTCTTGGCTTCATCCATCAACTTTCAGAAGAGCTCTGAAATATAGTTGTGCAACACACTATATGCTTCAGCATCTGAAAAATGATTTCTTGCATGCCTCTGTATCTTTTCCTTAATTTCTACCATTAGTCATGTTCCTTATGATATGAATTTTTAAAAGTCTTTTAAAATGTAGAAATGGTGGACATCAGTATTCTTGTAACTTTGTATCATTAGATATCCCCATTGTGGGACTTCTTTCTAGAATCTGCAGCAACTTGCATTTATAATGTGCCTCTTTAACCAGATTAGTATTCTTTAGGATTTAGAAGCATAATCCTGACAAAATCAGCAGTGAGTTAAAGATAAGTTAATGGTGTTAAAAGTATGGATTTTAGGGAGATTGTTAAGAGAAGGAAGCATGTTTTAGGGAGGTAGTTCCAGAGTTTCAGGCCTATGGTTGAAGGCATAGCTGCTATTGGTGTGCCAAAGGGATTTCACATTGATTTACAACACCAAAACTGGCCATTTAACCCAACTGGCTAATGCCAGTGTCTATGTTGCACACAAACCAATTCCCAACCTGCTAACACGACCTGCATATGCTATTCACACCTTCCTCAAGTACTTGGCTTTCTCTTTAATGCATCTATGCTATTTGTCTTGACACTCCATATTACATATTCCAACCACTCTTTGGATACAAAAAAGTGGATTCATTATTAGATTTATTAATGACCATCTTTGTTACGTCATCTAGCTTTTACATTTATAAATGTAAGTATCATCCCGGTGGCTGCCCTATTAAACCCTTTTATAATCTTAAAGATCACTTTCAAGTCATCCCTCAATAATTCTAGATTTCAGGAGGCACAATAGGTTGGAGGAATGCAGAAGGGAAAGATTTGTGACTCTTTCTATCATAGGCTCAGCATGGGGCTCACAGCAGTTGACATTCATCCCAATTTTCTTTCATCAGTGTTCTAGATGATTACAATTCTGACTTTTTTTTAAAAATGGTCTACTTCTCATCCTGCCATCTGCTCTTTTCACTTCATTTTCCAAAATCATGTCTTGTTTGATCCATCCTTCCTTGACTATCCTTCCTTCTTGACACTAGCTTCCCTCCTGCACTGTACAGGCTTGAGTTTGACTTGGACAGAGTCCACAAACCCACTCTGCCTGCCTTGTTGCTTTGGTTTCACTAAGTGTCCTGGCTCTCTGAGCTACAACCTCTGTTGTTTCGCCTACTTTGTACTTTTTCAAGAGTTAACTTCTCTAACTCATACCCCATCTCTCTTCCCCCTTCACTAAATGCCACCGTCCGATTGAGAGAGTACCAGTCACTCTCCTCACTTGGCATCACCCCTAAATGTCCACTCCCTTGCAAGCAAATCCTTGCCATCCTTTTGTCTTGCAGGAATCCTACCGTTGTCAAGAATATGGCCAAGCCAGGAAATCCTTCTATTTGTGGAAATCTCTCTCAGCTATGCATTCCAAATCACCACAGAGAAAATGTTGTCCTCTTTAATATCTGTGCCCACTGGCAGCTTCACCTTTCAAAACCTCACTCTCTTCCAACTTGATCTTCTTTTCAATTGCTCTCCTCATTCCCCACTCCTTCACCCCCTTAGTCTGGGTGTTAAGTAACTTCTCATTGTTAACTCCAGCAACCTACACTCCACCATCTTGTCATCTCTTGACTTTTTGCCTTGCTAGCCACCTCAATCCCACATTTCCCATGGCTGCCCCTCAATCTTTCCATCTCCCATGTCAATCACCTCTGCTTCCTTATCTTTTTTCACACTCGGATCGCCAACCTCAGGAAAATAAAAGCAAAATACAGGGCAAGCTGGAAACCTGAATAGAAATGTGGGTGTGGGGAAAAATCTAACCAGCCTGGTGCCATCTGTGGGAGGGAAAACCATTAACGTTGCGAGTGCAAAATGACACTTGTTCAGAATTGGAGAGGTAGAAATGTGATGGCTTTCATGCTGTTGAAAATAGGAGAAAGATTCAGATAGAATGAAAAGGAAGGTAAAGGATAGTTCGGGAGAGATTTAAAAAATGCAAAAGATGTAATTGAACACAAGGCCAAGGAAATGGTAGTGGTTGTAGCAAAACAAAGTGTGAATGACAATGGCAGAATAATGAACAACTCTGCCTGAAGGCAAAAACATGGAAACAAGATACAGACTAGCACAAGCCAAAAGAAACTAATCAAAATGGAGGACAGAGTTGATGGTCTGAAGTTGTTACGTTCAATGTGGAGTCTGGAAGGCTGTAAAGTGTCAAAGCAGAAGTTGAGATGCTGTTCCTCCAATTTGTGTTGGGATTCACTGGAACGTTGTAGCCGGCCGAGAATAGAAATGTGAGCATGAGAACCAGATAGTGAATTGAAATGGCAAGTGACTGGAAGGTCAGGGTTATGCTTGTGAAATGAGTGGAGGTCTAGTTTGCGTTTAGTCTCCCCAGTGTGTGGAGACGGCTTTGTGAGCAGTAAATACAGGATGCCAAATTGGAAGAAGTATTAGTAAATCACTCCTTCACCTGGAAGAATTGTCTGGGGCTTTGGGCAGTGAGAGAGGAGGTAAAAGGGCAAGTGTTTGCACCTTCTGCGATTCCAGGGGAAGGTGCCATGGGAAGGGGATGGAGAGTTCATGATAATAGAGTGCACCTGGATGTCGCCAAGGGAACAGTCCCTTTGGAATGCAGATGGGAGGGGAGGACAATGCTGTATCTGGTGGTGGCATTGTGCTGGATATGGTGGGAATGGCAGAGGATGATCCTTTGAATGTGGAGGCTGATGGGATGGAAACTTGAGGACAAGGGGGACCAGTCTGTATCTTGTTTTCATGATTTTGCTTTCAGACAGGGCTTTCCTTTATTCTCCCATTATGGATCTATGCATTCACTCTTTACAACCATTAACACTCCTCTTGCCTTTTGTTCTATGATATTTAACCTATTCCGCCCTCTAACCTAACCTTGATCTTTTTGTTCTACCCGCTCCTACCCTCTCACCCACCTTCCTCCCTCTTCCCCACCCCCCCCACCCTGTCCCAACGGAATAAAACCATCACCTTTCTACCTCTTCAGTTCTAAAGAAATCTTATTAGCCTCAAGGTTACCTCTGTTTCTCTCTCCACCCAAGCTGTCGGATAGGGGGCGGCACGGTAGCACAGTGGTTAGCACTGCTGCTTCACAGCTCCAGGAACCTGGGTTTGATTCCCGGCTCGGGTCACTGTCTGTGTGGAGTTTGCACATTCTCCTCGTGTCTGCGTGGATTTCCTCCAGGTGCTCCGGTTTCCTCCCACAGTCCAAAGATGTGCGGGTTAGGTTGATTGGCCAGGTTAAAAATTGCCCCTTAGAGTCCTGAGATGCGTAGGTTAGAGGGATTAGCGGGTAAATATGTGGGGGTAGGGCCTGGGTGGGATTGTGGTCGGTGCAGACTCGATGGGCCGAATGGCCTCCTTCTGCACTGTAGGGTTTCTGTAATTTCTATTGAGTATTTCCAGCACTCTTTTTATCTGTTATCCACTGATGGAGGAATCCACAAGCTTCTCACACCACCTCCATCTATATATGCAGCAAAGTTCTTTCTTTGCTGAATTGTTTTCTCACTTCTACCTTTCTCACTTCTACCTCCCAACTCCAAGACTTAAATCATCAAGTCTCCAATTGGGACTATCATTGTGGCCATGGCAGCAGGGGTCAGTCTACGCTTAGTCCATTTTTTCTTCAAGTAAGAGGCCACAAAGCTGGTTGTGCTTTCCACACAACTATCCTAGTCTATTCAATACTCTAACCTGTATTATGCCTCTCCACAAGCAAAAGCATGTGATCTTTAAGGTTATCCTGAAGATTACTGTTGGCGACACAGTGGTTAACATTGTGGCTTCACAGCGCCAAGGACTCGGGTTCAATTCCTGACTTGGGTCACTGTCTGTGCGGAGTCTGCACATTCTCCCCGTGTGCTCCGGTTTCCTCCCACAATCTGAAAGACACGCTAAATTCTCCCTCGGTGTACCCGAACAGACGCCGGAATGTGGTGACATGGGGACTTTCACAGTAACTTCATTGCAGTGTTAATGTAAGACTACTTGTGACAAAAAAATAACTGATGTCATATTCCTCTACCCAGGAATCTCTAAATGTTGTTCCCTTTTCCTGACTATATTCTCTTCCCTATTCACTCGAGCTACATTATGCAAGAACAGAAATGTGGTCTGCTGTTTAAGCCGGCCAAAACTTCCAATGCTACATCCTTTCCATCACTCAATGGTTTGCTTCCAACTACACTTGCATTGTCTATGTCTGCCCTTGCCTCAACCTTGAACACTTTTGTGCTTTCTGACCTGATTCTTTTTACCCAGTGATTACTTTGCTCAACCCTCCTCTCCACTTTTCGGGAAATCCAGCTCTGTCCTTGCTCATTCCTCTTCTGGCCTGCCCACTGTCACCGTATCAGCCAGGACTTGTTTTCCCATACTCGCTCCCAGTACAGTAGGTATAAAATATTCCATCTTAAAATTTCCACCATGATTTCACTCCATTGTGCATCTTCTGTCTCCTTCCCAGCAGTTAAAATCATAGAATCCTGCAGTGCGGAAGGAAACCATTTGGCCCATCAAGTCTGTACCGACCACAATCCCAACCAGGCCCTATCCCCATAATCTTATGCATTTACTCCAGCCAGTCCCCCTGATACTTATGGGGCAATTTAGCATGGCCAATCCACCTAACCAGCACATCTTTGGACTGTGGGAGGAAACCCAAACAGTCATGGGGAGAATGTGCAAACTCCACACAGTGACCCAAGCCGGGAATTGAACCCGGGTCCCTGGCGCTGAGAGGCAGCAGTGCTAACCACTGTACCACCCAGTTATTTCATTTATTTGACTGAGTTATGTATCCTCCCATTCACCTGCCAATTTCTTTGAGATGCCTTCAGCATTGGGTTTCATTGATCTTTTGCATTGCGTGAGTGTGTGTGTGTGTGTGTGTGAGAGAAGCTGGAAAAAACTATGCCAGAGTGGAGGTTTGTGACCTTGAATGTGCACTCAGATTGTCTTAAAAGGGAGCTCAGTATTTCTCAGCCAAGTGCATGCTTCTGGTTCACTCAAGTAATGATTTACCTAGGTGTCAACTAGGTGGGGACAATTTTGGTGCAGTAGTTGGTCACTAGCTTTTTGATCTGAGGTAGGCTGAAGGGCAATGAAACAATGTTCTCACATCCATGTCCAGTTCAAATTAATGCAGAGAAAGAAAGTGTAAACCTTTTGACAAATTAGTGACTGTGTGTAATACAAGAATATTCAAATAACCTAATTTAATTTTTCTAATTGTGCTGCTAATGTGCTTGTGTTATAACTATATTTGCATTATATTTTTTCACTTAACTTCCAGTCTGATGTGCTTGTGTTTTAATGCGTAGCTTGGGGGTTTAAGTGCACACCATCAAAGTACAATGCGATGCTATTAGCATCTGTGGAGAGACAAACAGCTAAGGTTTCAGATCAATGACCTTTCCTCAAAGCACGTGTGTTGTAGCAACCAAATTCAGCAAGTAATTTCTTTTCTCCTTTCGTAAAATCCCTTTAGTGCAAAAGGAGGCGGCTATTCGGCCCATCGAATCTGCATCGATCCCACCCAAGCCATAATCCCATGTATTTACCCTGCTAATCTCCCTGACACTATGGGGTAATTTAGCACGGCCAATCAACCTAGCCCGCACACCTTTAGACTGGGAGGAAACCAGAGCACCCAGAGGAAACCCACGTAGACACAGAGAACATGCAAACTCCACACACACTGACCCAAGGCCAGAACTGAACCCAGGTCCCTGGCGCTGTGAGGCAGCAGTGCTGACCACTGTGCCACCATGCTGCCCAAACTTTGTTCATTTTGTCCGTCATGTGTTAACTCCAAAAAGAGTTGAGGTTCCAAGTGAGTTTTCCAGTTAAGTTTCAGGGTGAATTAGAAATGGAACTAGTTGGTTGAGATAGCTCATAATACATTGATAAGAACGTTGAACCTGGTCCTAATATGATGTGGAGATGCCAGCATTGGACTGGGGTGGGCACAGTAAGAAGTCTCATCACCAGGTTAAAGTCCAGGTTTATTTGGAATCACGAGCTTTCGGAGCGCTGTCCCTTCATCAGGTGACCTTGACCATTGACCGAATAAACATTCACCTGATGAAGGAGAAGTGCTCCGAAAGCTCGTGATTCCAGATGAACCTGTTGGACTTTAACCCGGTGTTGTGAGACTTCTTACTAATTGAATAAGTTCCTCAGTGAATCCAATATCCCTGTTCCTATTAAGCTGTCCCACATTCCATTCAAATGGTGAACTCCAAGTGAGAACAATAGGTGGAAAAGGGGATTGAAGACCGTCAAATAGAACGGCTAGCTGACGTGAAAGGGAACCCAAAAATCTTCCATAAGCTTGAAATTAATAGTGGGTCGTAAGAGTGGAATAAGTGCTGTTAGGGACAAATAGGGTAACATGTACAGAGAGGTGCAGGACAAGGCGAGAATACTGCACGAATACTCGGTGTTTATGAAGGAAGACGATGCTGGCAGAATATCGGTGGAAGTGGCAATGATGGAAGAATGGATGAGGTAAAAATTAAGAGGCAGTTGGTTTTTGAAAGACATGGAGATAGTCTGAAATAAAATCTGTAGAGTGAAACAGTTAATTTTTCAGTGCTGTGACCTTTCATCAAAATTGGGGAGAGTTGAGATGTGATTGTGTAATTGTCCCACCCACCCCTTACTCAACCAACAAGGACAAGAGGAAGGTCTGTGATAGGGTGGAAGAGAGAGGAGATATTGAATGACAGAAAAGTTAGTCTGATGGGGCCAAGAAAATGAACCAAAGTTGTGCCTAGAGCAGATGTGCTGCTGACTGAAGGCAAAGCTAAGAAAAGCTGAAACCTGCTTGGAAAAGGAAACAAAATGGGGGCAGAGTTTATGGTGTGAAGTTGTCGAACTCGATCTGAATCCAGAAGGCTGTAAAAGCACCTTATTGAAAGAGGTTCTGTTCCTCAGCTTTGCCTTAAGCCTCAGTACAAAGTACAGGAGGCAGAGGACACAGATGAGAGCAAGGTGGAGAATTAAAATTACAGGTCACCGGAAAGTTGGGGTCATACTTGCGGACAGAACTGAGGCATTCCACAAATCAGTCACCCCACCTGCGTTTGGTCGTCTCGGTGTAGAAGAAAATGACGTGGAGATGCCAGTGTTGGACTGGGGTGGGCACAATCAGAAGTGTCTCAACACCAGGTTAAAGTCCCAACCGGTTTATTTGGAATCACGAGCTTTCAGAGGGGAGCAGTGCTCCGAAAGCTACGATTCCAAATAACCTGGTGGACTTTAACCTGGTGTTGTGAGACTTCTTACTGTGTAGAAGAAAATCAGTGTGAACAGTGAATACAATAGACTAGATTGAAAGAAGTGCAAGTAAATCGCTGCTTTAGCTGGAAGGAGTGTTTTGAGGTCTTGAACAATGAGGAGGTAGAAGGGCAGCTGATCCCTTTGGAATGCTGAAAGGGTAAGATGTGGTTTTTTTTTAAAATTTCATTCATGGGATGTGGGTGTTGCTTATTGCACATCCCTAATAGGCCCCAAGAAGGTGGTGAGTTGCTTTCTTGAACCGCTACGATCCATGTGGTGTAGGTCCACCCACAGTGCTGTTAGGGAGGGAGTTCCAGGGTTTTGACCCAGCGAACAGTGAAAGAGCGGTGATATATTTCCAAGTCAGGATGGCAAGTGGCTTGGAAGGATACTTCCAGGTAGTGGTTTTCCTATAGTCTGCTGCCTTTGTCCTTCTAGATGGTAACAGTTGTGGGTTTGGAAGGTCTTGTATGAGGAACCTTGATGAATTCCTGCAGTGCATCTTTGGTGCACACTGTTGCCACTGAGTGTCAGTGGTGGAGAGAGTGAATATTTGTGAGTGGGGTGTCAATCAAGTGGGCTGTTTTGGATGGTTAAAGTTTATTTATAGTCACAAATAGGCTTACATTAACGAAAATCCCCTAGTCGCCACACTTCGGCACCTGTTCGGATACACTGAGGGAGAATTTAGCATAGCCAATGCACCTAACCACAGGCCTTTCAGGCTATGGGAGGAAACCGGAGCACCCAGAGGAAACCCACACAGACAAGGGGAGAACGTGCAGACTCCACAAAGACTGTGACCCAAGCTGAGAATTGAACCCGGGTCCCTGGCGCTGAGACAGCAGTACTAACCACTGTGCCACCCAAGTTGTCAAGGTTCATGACTTGTTGGAACAGTGCCCATCTAGGGAAGTAGAGGGTATGGCATCACATTCCTCCATTGATTAACCAAAGCCTGTCCACTATCTACATTAATCAGGTGAGTTACTGCAGGATTCCTAGCCTCTGACCTGCTCTAGTAGCCACAGTATTTATGTGGCTAGTCCAGTAAAGTTTCTGGCCAGTGGTAACTCTGAGGATTGTGTATGGAGATTGTAATATCATTGAATGTCAAGGGGTGATGGTTAGATTCTCTCTTGTTGGAGATGGTCATTGCTTGGCACTTGTGTTGGTGCGAATGTTACTTGCTATTTGGTAGTCCAAGCCTGGATATTAGCCAAGTCTTGCTGCATTTGGACATGGACTGCTTCAGCATCTGAATCGTCGCGAATGGTGTTGAACGTTGAACAATCATCAGCGAACATCCCCACTTCTGACTGATGGAAGGAAGTTCATTGATGAAGAAGCTGAAGATGGTTGGGTTTCGGACAGGAACTCCTTGCAATGCTGCCCTGGAACTGAGATAATTGACCTTCACTGACCACAGACATCTTCTGTGTGATTCAAAGCAGGAAAGAGTTTTCCCCCATGATTCCCATTTACTCTGCAGTTTTGCTCGGGCTCCTTGATGTCACACTTGATCAAATGCTGCCTTGATGTCGAGGGCTGTCACTCTCACCTCACCTCTGGAATTCACCTTTTGTCCATGTTTGAACGAAGGCTGTAATGAGGACAGGAACTGAGTGACCCTGCTGGAACACAAACTGAGCGTCCATGAACGTTATTGCTGAGCAACTGCCATTTA
Source organism: Mustelus asterias (assembly GCF_964213995.1). Classification (NCBI taxonomy): domain Eukaryota; kingdom Metazoa; phylum Chordata; class Chondrichthyes; order Carcharhiniformes; family Triakidae; genus Mustelus; species Mustelus asterias. Next base: position 124,568,106 of record NC_135808.1, on the reverse strand, counting down.
ATAGCACTGTTGATGACCCTTTCCATCACTTCACTAATGATTGAGAATAGACTGATGGGGTGGTAACTGGCTGGGATGGATTTGTCCTGCTTTTTGTGCACAGTAAGAAGTTTAACAACACCAGGTTAAAGTCCAACAGGTTTATTTGGTAGCAAAAGCCACACAAGCTTTCGAGGCTCTGAGCCCCTTCTGCAGGTGAGTGGGAATTCAATTCCCACTCACCTGCAGAAGGGGCTCAGAGCCTCGAAAGCTTGTGTGGCTTTTGCTACCAAATAAACCTGTTGGACTTTAACCTGGTGTTGTTAAACTTCTTACTGTGTTTACCCCAGTCCAACGCCGGCATCTCCACATCATGACTTTTGTGCACAGGACATACCTGGGCAATTTTCTACATTGCCAGGTTGATGTCAGTGTTGTCGCTGTACTAGAACAGCTTGGCTGGGGGAGCGACAAGTTCTGGAGCACAAGTCTTCAGTACTATTGCAGGAGTATTGTCAGGGCCCGTAGCCTTGGCAGTATCTAGTACCTTTCAGCCATTTGTTAATATCACATGGAGTGAATCGAATTGGCTGAAGACTGACATCTGTGATGCTGGAGACCTCGAGAGGAGGCAGAGATGGACCATCCACTCGGCACTTCTGGCTGAAGATTGTTGCGAATGCTTCAGCCTTACCTTTTGCATTGATGTGCTGGACTCCTCCATCATTGAGGGTGGGGTACTTGTGAAACCTCTTCCTCCAGTGAGTTGTTTAATTATCCATCGCCATTCACGACTGGATGTGGCAGGACTGCAGAGCTTAGATATGATCTGTTGGTTGTGGAATCTCTGAGCTTCGTCTATATTGCTGGTAGATTTTGCTGTTTGCCACTCGAGTGTTCCTGTGTTGTAACTTCACCAGGTTGTGTATCATTTTTAGGTATGCCTGGTGCAGCTCCTGGCATGCCCTCCTGCATGCTTCATTGAACCAGGGTTGATCCAATAGTAGACTGGGGGATATGCTGGGCCAGGAGGCCCTCGGGCACCTCAGTTTCCCAGTCCTGAGTTGCTCGATTTGTTCGAAGTCTATTCCATTTAGCACAGTGGTAGTGCCACACACCACGATGGAAGGTGTTCTCATAATGATTTCACAAGGACTATGCGGTGGTCACTCCTACAGATCCTGTCATGTATGCATCTGCAGCAGGCAGGTTAGGTCAAGTATGTTTTTCTCTAACCACTTGCCACAGATCCAGTCTAGCAGTTATGCCCTTTAGAACCCACCAGCTCACTCTGCGGGAATGCTACCAAGCCACTCGTGGTGATGTACATTGAAATCCTCCAACCAGAGGATACTCTGTGCCCTTGGCATCCCCAGTGCTTCTTCTAAGTGATGTTCAACATGGAGTGCTGATTCAGCAGCTGATGGGGAATGGTAGGTGTTAATCAGCAGGAGGTTTCCTTGCCCATGGTTGATGCCATAGTGTCCAGAGTTGATATTGAGGATTCCCAGGGCAACTCCCTCCTGACTGTATACCACCATGCTACCATCTCTGCTGTGTCTGTTTTGCAAGTGAGACGGGGATCTACCCAGGGATGGTGATGGTGGTATCGGGGATGTTGTAAAGTATGATGCTGAGAGTCCGACTGTGGGTGTTACTTGACCACTCTGTGAAACAGCTCTCCTAATTTTGGTACAAGCCCCTAGGTATTAGTAAGGTGAACTTTGCAGGGTCAGCAGGGCTGAGTTTGGTGGTGGCATTACACAGAAAATGATCTGCTGTTAGATGGGAAACGTAACAAGCAACCTGCACGCAACAAGCCCCCACAAACAGCAATGTAATAGTGAAGAGATAATCCGTCTTTTGTTGGTATTGATTGAGAGATAAAGACCGACCCGGACACCGGGGATGAATCTCCGGCTCCTCTACAAAACAGTGGCATCGGATTTTTAAAATCCACTAAAAGTCGGCAGGTGAGGCCTCAGTTTTAGTGTCCCATTCAAAGGTCAGCACCGCCAACAGTGAGGTACTCAGAACTAATTACAAGGGTATATTTATACTACAGCATTACTAGGCGATGGCCTAGTGATATTAGACTATTAATCCAGAAACTCAGCTAATGTTCTGGCGACCCGGCTTCGAATCCCACCACGGCAAACTGTGGAATTTTTTTCAATTTGATTTATTATTGTCACATGTATTGGTATGCAGTGAAAAGTATTGTTTTTTTTATTCATTCGTGGGACATGGGCACCACTGACTGGCCAGCATTTATTGCCCATCCCTAGTTCCCCGAGGGTAGTTGAGAGTCAACCACATTGCTTTGGCTCTGGAGTCATATGTAGGCCAGACCAGGTAAGGACGGCAGATTTCCTTCCCTAAAGGGCATGAATGAACCAGATGGGTTTTTCTGACAATCGACAATGGTTTCATGGTCATCAGTAGATTCTTAATTCCAGATTCTTTTTTATTGAATTCAAATTCCAGCATCTGCTGTGGTGGGATTCGAACCCGGGTCCCCAGAACATTCGCTGAGTTTCTGGATTAATAATCTAGCGATAATACCACTAGGCCATCGCCTTCTTGCACACTATACAGACAAAGCAAACCGTACATGGAGGAGAGAGTGGAGAATGTCGTTTAAAAGAGATAGAATAAAGTTTTAGAAGCATAGAATGAGAGTAAAAGATGGGATTAGAAGGTATCCTGGGCACAGTTTACAAGAAGTCGCTTCGCTCCGGCACCATCTGGAATTCAATAAAAATATATCTGGAATGAAGAATCTACCGATGACCATGAAACCATTGTCGATTGTTGGAAAAACCCATCCGGTTCACTAATGTCCTTTAGGAAAGGAAATCTACCGTCCTTACCTGGTCTGGCCTACATGTGACTCCAGAGCCACAGCAATGTGGTTGACTCTTAATTTCCCTCGGGCAACTAGGGATGGGCAATAAATGTTGGCCCAGCCAGTGACGGCCATGTCCCACAAATAAATTTTTAATAATCCAAGATTAAACTGTTTAAAAATGTCTCTCCGCTGGCCCTTTGCCTTCAACCCCCTCAAGCTGCTGCCTCAGTTGGTTAAGTGAGTTGCTTAGACTTACAACTCATAAGAATCAATCTCTGGGCTTTACTAACTATCAATCATGTGTCTTGGAAACGAGGAATCTTGGATCCTTGGAGGGGCATTTCAGATTTCTGTATTTGTTGAATTTGGAGTGATAATACGATTTCCTTTTGGAAGCTGAAACTTCAAGGCCACGGATCCCCATATGGAAAAGCTTGATAGCACTGCCCTAAAGCGGAAAAAGTTACTTGCTAATATTGTCTTGTAATGATCATTTCCGCAGAGTTTCAAAGGGTACATTTATACTACAGCATATGTTTGGCATCTGTATTAAACAGTTTCCATTTCGCACCAGCGCTGCATTTATATCTGGAATGAAGCCCTGGCTTAAGTCAAAAGCAGCACAGACCAAGCCTCCTTTCGGGGGTTAGGTTGCATTTATGAAATGATTAGTAATGATGCAACAACTCTGCACTGATATGGAGTGTAAATGTTGTAACTGGAGTGGCTTGCCAGATCTGAATGATAGAAGCACAGGACATGAAACACAAAATAGAATGTGGCCTTAAATATTGGCAAGTGGTAATTTTCAGATAATATAAAAATGATTCTGCAACCACCCTCCGCACATTGTCTTGCCAAGCTATTTTGTGCTGTCTTTCAAGTAAAGTGACTGCCAGGTAGTGCTTTAAGTTTAAGTTTCCTTATTAGTGTCGCAAGTAGGCCTACATTAACACTGCAATGAAGTTACTGTGAAAATCCCCTAGTCGCCACACTCCAGCGCCTGTTCGGGTACACAAACAACAGAAAACATTCAGAACCACACAGCAATTCTATTGGCTGCTAAGAGAAAAAAGTGTTCTGCCAAAGGGTTTCCTTCCTTTATTAGACACTAACGAAACACCTCTTTATAGACACACTAAATATCGTATGATGTTGAACACATGCAGCGAGTCAATTTATTGGCTTAAAATGATTGATGCGCCTTATGTTTATGGCTAATTCTTTTAAAAGGGGAGGCGATGGCCTAGTGGTATTTTCGCGAGACTATTAATCCAGAAACTCAGCTCATGTTCTGGGGACCCGGGTTCGAATCCCGCCACGGCAGATGGTGGAATTTGAATTCAATAAAAAGAATCTGGAATTAAGAATCTACTGATGACCATGAAACCATTGTCGATTGTCGGAAAAACCCATCTGGTTCACTAATGTCCTTTAGGGAAGGAAATCTGCCGTCCTTACCTGGTCTGGGCTACATGTGACTCCAGAGCCACAGCAATGTGGTTGACTCTCAACTACCCTCCAAGGGCAACTACGGATGGGCAATAAATGCTGGCCATCCAGCAATGCCCATGTCCAATGAATAAAAAAAATAACCATTACATTATTACTTTCTGGATAGCACAGTCGGTACAGTTGTTAGCACTGCTGCCTCACAGCGCCAGGGACCTGGGTTCGATTCCCGACTTGGGTGACTGTCTGTGTGGAGTTTGCACATTCTCCCCATGTCTGCATGGGTTCCTCCGGGTGCTCCGGTTTCCTCCCACAGTCCAAAGATGTACAGGTTAGGTGGATTGGCTATGCTAAATCGCCCCTTAGTGTCTGGGGGATTAGCAGGGTGAATATGTGGGTTTATGGGGATAGGACCTGGGTGGGGTTGTGGTCAGTGCAGACTCGAAGGGCTGAATGGCCTCCTTCTGCACTGTAGGGATTCTATGAAAATGTTGGCATTGGACACAGAGTATTTGATCACATTTATGAAATACCCTACATAATATTTTAAATAAAAACTGGATTGAGTGTGTATTTTTCTGTTTTTATAATGTGATTCATTATTCAGAACCAAATTTTGTGGAGTAGGAAATGAATCTGACAATGCAACGTATTTTTAAAAATTAATTAAACATAACATTTATTTATTGTGTTTGAGGAAATGGAAGAAACTCAATGTAAAGATATCAGCAGGAAGGGGAAGGTGGCTGTGACAAGGGTGCAATGAATGCCAGCGCTCCCCTGGGGCAGAGTTGGTCCCTGACCAAGTGTGTGGCCTGGGGGGGGGGGGGGGGGGGGGGGTGTGCACAGTTCAGAATAAACAATGGGAGCTGTGAATAAGGTAGTTTGCCAAAGATAAGCAAGGTCCAAAAGTGCAAAGCATTACAATCAGGAATAAAATCAAAAACTACTGCGGATGATGGAGATCTGAAATAAAACTAGGAAGTGCTGGAAAAACTCAACAGGTCTGGCAACAACTGTGGAGAGAGAACCAGAGTTACTGTTTTGAGTCCAATCTGACTCTTCAAGATTATTGCAGATTATCAATGGGTATCAGGGGGCAAACTCTCCGCTGGTTGGAGTCATACCTGACACATAGGAAGATGGGGTTGTGGTTGTGGCGGGTCAGTCATCCCAGCTTCAGGACATCTCTGCAGGGGTCCCTCAGGGTAGTGTCCAAAGCCCAACCATCTTCAGCTGCTTCATCAATTACCTTCTCTCCATCGTAAGGTCGGAAGTGGAGATGCTGACCGATGATTGCGCAATGTTCAGCACCATTCGCACTCCTCGGATACTGAAGCAGTCCATGTCCAAATGCAACAATATCCAGGCTTGGGCTGACAAGTGGCAAGTAACATTCATGCCACAAAATGCCAGGCAATGACCATCACCAATAAGAGACACTCTAACAACCGCCCCTTGACATTCAATAGTGTTACCATCACTGAATCACCCACTGTCAACATCCTTGGGGTTACCACTGACCAGAAACTCAACTGAACTCGCCACATAAACACAGTGGCTACAAGAGCAGGTCAGAGGCTAAGAATAATGTGGCGAGTAACTCACCTCCTGACTCCCCATAACCTGTTCACTTTCTACAAGGCACAAGTCAGGCATGTGATGGAATACTCCCCACTTTCCTGGATGGGTGCAGCTCCAACAACACTCAAGAGGCTTGACATCATCCAGGACAAAGCAGCCGGCTTGATTGCTACCCCTTCCACAAACATTCAATCCCTCTGCCACCGAAAAACAGTGGCAGCTGTGTGTACCTTCTCCAAGATGCACTGCAGAAACTCACCAAGGTTCCTTAGGCAGCACCTTCCAAACCCGTGACCACTACCATCTAGAAGGAGAAGGGCAGCAGATACATGGGAACATCACTGTTCTTTCAGTCACTGGGTCAAAATCCTGGAATTCCTTCTCTAATGGCATTGTGCGTCAACCCACAGAACATGGACTGCAGCGATTCAAGAAGGCAGCTCACCACCACCTTCTCAAGGGCAACTAGGGATGGGCAATAAATACTGGCCAGCCAGTGACACCCATGTCCCACGAATGAATTAAAAAAAAAGACTTCTTGTTACAATCAAGAACAACAGCAGCACACAGATCAGTGGCTGGGAGGATATTTAGTCAGTGGGCAGCCAGACACATTGCAATGGGATGGAGTGGATTGAGGATCTGAGCTGATAATAACAGTGGACTCTAAGAAAGAATCTTCAAGAAAACTGAAGAGTTAAATAGGAGTCAAAGGACAGGATGGAAAGTTATGGAGGAGCAAATGAATTCAATTTTAAACTGAAACTATTTGGTTTATTGGAAAGAATGGAGGGTTGGAAAGGTTGACGGTTGTACATGGTGGTATAACTCAACTTGTTGGTCCCTCACAACGTGGGTGGTCCTACAGCCCCATCTGGTGGTATATTTGATCAGCTGGGACAGGGACTGATGCATTCTAATTGTTCAGATTAAAGTAACAGGAAATCAGATGAGAAGCTCCACCTAGAGGCACAGCAGGAATTGTCAACAGTTTGACTTGGTGCTTCGATGGAACGCGTGAATTACTGTAGTCCTGAAACCTGGCAATACAAACTGCAACACTTCAGCGTAGGCTCACTGGATAAAACAGGCGAGCTGCGGGATACAATTGCTTAAGGGATTAAGGAACCCAGCACTGCTGGCTTCACGAGTGCAAGTGTAAACCTTTAGTGAACAGCTTCCAGTAGTTCAACTCGGCTGCTGCAGACCTGAAACATTGAGAAAGTCAGCTGAACTATTGGCCTCCATTAGCAGACTCAGGGACCCTGATGCATTTCACACAGGTGCCATGGATACTGGTTTCTGATTTTTTTTTCATTCGGGGGTGTGCGTTGCTGGCTAGGGCAGTATTTATTGTCCATCCCTAATTGCCCAGGAGAAAGTGGCAGTAAGCTGCTGTCCTGAGCTGCTGCAGTTCTTGTGGCGTAGGTATACCCACTGTGCTGTTAGGGAAGGATCCTGACCCAGCGACAGTGAAGGAGAGTTGATATATTTCCAAGTCAAGTTGGTGAGTGGTTTGGAGAGGAATCTCCAGGTGGTGGTGTTCCCAAGTATCTGCTGCTCTTGTCCTTCTAGGTGGCAGAGGTCATGGGTTTGGAAGGTGCTGCCTAAGATATCTTGGTGAGTTCCTGCAGTGCATCTTGTACATGGTACACACCGTAGAGGCCCTGTGCATCAGTGGAGGAAGTGAATTTCTGTGAATGTGGTGCCAATCAAGCACGTTGCTTTCTTCTGGATGGTGTCAAGCTTCTTGAGTGTTGTTGGAGCTGCACGCATCCAGGCAAGGGGAGAATATTCCATCACACTCCTGATTTGTCGATGGGGAGTCAGGTGAGTTTCACACCACAGGATCCTTAGCTTCTGACCTATTCTGGTAGTCACAGTATTTGTATGGTGGGTCCATTCAGTTTCTGGTCAGCTGGTTATGGGGGTAATTTTGCCATCCCACCCACCCAAGAATTAGACTATGAAAAGTCCATAGCCCTCGGGCATGATTTTCTGGTTTTGGAGAGAGCGTGGCCAGAAAACCCCATCCCATTTCTCCAAGGAACTTGTTTTCTTTCGGTCCACTCCTGGCAATGTTTCCAGATTGATGCTAGACTTCAGCAGAACACTCATCAACAAGTGTCAAACTGATAGATATCCAAGATTCCATGCAGAAATTAAAGCTTCATTTATTGAAGATGGAGTTATCTCCTTGGGCGAAATAGCACACAGGCTCAATAAAGATTCCAGATATAGATTAGATCCGCATTATATCAACTTCTCTTGCTACTGGATGTATCCTACATTTAAAAGTGGCTTTTGCATTCTTTTTAAGTACATCACCCCACAAAAAACCTTGAAATTTGATCTCTAAAAGAGAAAGGGACAATCATTAACTTCAATTAGGACGTAGAACAAGCAGCTTAATAAATATAGCCCTTATCAGGCGAGGAAAAAATAATTGGGAAAATGTTGTGGAATAGGTGAGCAGGTCATTGTTCGAGTTATCTGCTGTACCTGTGACAATCAAAGCACTTCCTCCAATATATCTAGGATTGGCACACCTACATGTCCAACACAGGTAGGCAAGAATAATCCCTACACTACCAAAGATAAACCCAATCATAGATCATAGTGCAGAAGAGGCCCTTCAGCCCATCAAGTCTGCACCAACATGAGAAACACCTGGACTCCCACCTAATCCCATCTACCAGCACTTGGCCCATAGCCTTGAATGTTATGTACCAAGTATTCAGCCAGATACTTTTTAAAGGATGTGAGGTAACCCACTTTTACCACCCTCTGTGGCAGCACATTCCAGACCATCACCACGCTCTGGGTAAAAAAGTTTTCCCTCACATCCCCCCTAAACCTCCTGCCCCTCACCTTGAACCTCTGCCCCCTCGTGACTGACCCTTCAACAAAGGGAAATATTGGGTCTCGTCAAGCTGTGTTGTCTGAATGAACTATCCCAGGCACTTCAATGGAGAAGGGGACTTCAAATTAAGCTTTTGGAATCCTCTTCCCTAGAGAGCAGGCTGGGTCATTGAATATATTCAAGGGAACAGGAGGAAATTGGAGTAAAGACCAAAATCAGATTTTATTGAATGGCTCAAGGGGGCTGAATGGCCTCTATTTATGACCTCATCCCACACAGTCCTTTATGGCACTAGCATCAGGAAAGAGTTTGGGAGACAGAGAGTAGTGGCAGCCAATAAACTTGAATGGTGAATAGCAGTCCACACAGGTTACAAGGGTAGAGGAAAGAGAAAACTTCAACCACTTGCAGTCTGAATCTACTGCTAAAAGCAGCACTGTGCTCCTCCTGGCTTCACTGCTCTGGGAGGTCTTCAGTCATAAATTGCAACCTGTGATGGTCTCCATTAGGCTGTACGTAAACCTTTTGCCCTTGGGCAGCAAGTTGGATGTCCAAAACTGTCAATCGTCCAAAAACCAAACACTTTTGAAACTCACGTTAAATGAATTTCAGGCTCATTGTTCAAACACTGGGGACAATTGGGCTAGGTCAGTGGTGCACTGAACTGGAGTCATCAGCATCACCACTTTGTTTATATCTACTGATCTTGGCCCTGTGCTCAGAACCCACTGGAACCCTCGACACCTCCACACCCTGGTGTCCAAAATAGAGGAACGTCCCAACTGCAGCAGTCTTTGCTCAGAGGATCCCAGATTTTGAACGCCAACAAACTGGGCTGCGAATTGGGTTGAGTAAATTCCAACATTGAAACAGGTTCTTTTAACAGGCATGTTTACTTTTTAAGCCAACAATCTATCACCAGTTTCAGACACAGGCTTTGGGTGCCTTTTCTGATCTACAGCAGGTAGCACACTTGTTATTGAGTAGGTGCTTCCTCACCCTATTGGAGACTGAGGAACAAAAACAAAATGTTCCACACAATTCAATTTCCTGATCTGGGGAAATTTTGCTGCACTGAGTGAAATATTGAGCCAAAGAAAATATCGAGTAACCAAGATTGAATCATAGAATCCTTACAGTGCAGAAGGAGGCCGTTCAGCCCATCAAGTCTGTACTGACCACAATCCCACCCAAGCCCTATGCCTGTAGCCCCACATCTACCCAGCAAATCCTCCTAATAGGGTCAATTTAGCATGGCCAATTAACCTAACCCACACATCTTTGGACTGAGGGGGGAAACTGGAGCACCTGGAGGAAACCCACATAGACAGGGAGAACGAGCAAACTCCACACAAGACAGTGACCCAAGGCCGGAATTGAACCTGGGTCCCTGGTGCTAAGAGGCAGCAGTGCTAACCACTGTGGTTAGGGAAGATCTTGGCGAGGCTAGACTGAATTCAAGAGCAGGGACAATGCCCTCAAATATCGGCTAGAGGAAGAGATGCAGGCAGGAGACTATTGGGATGGTTAAGTGACATCATGCACAGGCATAATGGAAACCATTAGATTGAGGGAGGGACAGAGACAGGTGATGTCTCGGCAAGTAGATAGTCTTCAGATTGAGAATATGGTTTAGTCCGAGACAGAAGCCAGGGAATAAGGATGATGGTTGGACAGGATGGTAGTTTTAGTCTCCAAGATGTTTAGTTGGAAGAATTTATGTCCATGCAAAACTAGATGCTGTACAAGTTGCCTGACAGATGCAGTCACAGAAGATGGTGAGCAGCATTAAGAAAGATGAGCACACTTGGATGCCATACTTACAAGAACCAAACTTGGCTTCTCAGATTCCATGAAGGCAGGCTGGTGCGATCCTAGCCAGTCCCACAACAGAATGCTACCATCCACTGGAGGACAGTGATGGCCGCTGCTGCCTTTTGCATTCTTTACTGCAATCAGAACTCCCACCCCACTCCCCTCCTCAATGTCAAGGAAACAACTGGTGATTCATGATCATTCTGTATGTAGCAGCTGGTTGGCACTGGATTCATATTCTATTCCCTAGTTTTAAATTCCTTAGACTAAGTGTGTATAGTTCCATGGAAAAAGCTGAAAGCAAAAATAAAACAGCACTTGGCAGATGCATCATTTATGCAACAATTAGTTTTTTTATTTCTATCTGTACAAATCACAAAAAGATAATCTACCAATTTCATTAACTACTCCTTCAATGGGTCATCCACCGGCAAGCATGCCACTAAAAGGGACTTTTGAGTAACATGCACGTTTTTCAAATATGTAACACTGATGTGAAGTGGAGTTGTTTCCATAGAAAATCTTGCCTTGAATATAAACTCAATTTCTGATATACTCAGTTCAAACACTGCACTTTTCAGTGAAACCATTATACAACAAATTCCTCTTCCCCTAAAATAAGCAATTTATAGTTTTAGGAAACATAAATACTACACACTTTATTCAATATTCCTCACATAAGTAAAATTTCCAACAAAAAAATTCAGTTCAATTATCCGACAGACTAAAGAACCTACAAGTTATCTTGAGGACCTCAAACTACCCACTGGTGCCAAATGCAATTATCCAAAGCTCAGCAACCACTTCTTGGTAATAAATACCAATCTTGAAGTTCAAGAAGTCAATGTAGATGCAGAAACAAAGGAAAAAAATGGTCATTTATTTATGAAGACATCAAGCATCTCGCTAACCTGAATACAGGCATGTCAAATTACAAATTAGTAATTCAGCATGTAAGAAGAAAACTAAATCTGAGCCAGTCCATCTGCAGCCTTTCACAACACAATATCCCCAATTTTCATATTATATACAAATTATCTGGTTAAGTACAAATTCCTCACTTGCAAATATACAAATTAGCGGGTGAGTACAAATGATCTTGAAATTCAGCTTCGGAATGTACATGCCGTATTCAGACACAGCAGAACCATTCGCTGCTACATAGTCTCATTGGTTCTCGTCTGGGTTCTTCACTTGACTGAGTTTCATAAGTCAGGAGGCCCAATCAACTTCTTTCAATCACTGCTGGGGAGTGGTGTTTTATTTATTTATTTTTTTTAAAACACCACATTCTTGTGCATATTGCGAGTAGGCTGGTTCCATTTACAACTGGGGCAGTTTGTCAACTGGAGTATCAAATTTAAATTCGGCAGGGAAGAGGTCAGCAGCACGTGGATAGACCAGTCGATAGGACTGCCTGATTGTGACATCAGCTACGCCAGCAATGTCTCCGATCTCTGGAGGAGAAGAAAAAGCAGCAATTAAAAACCCTAAGCTCAGTGAACACACACACATTTATGCAACGAGAGGGGAATGAATAGCCAGATGCCAAAGCTTGTGAACACCATCAGATTCCAAGAACTTTGAGAAGCATCAATTCTAAACGTCAGCTACTTGGGAGACAAGTGATTCCAAATGAGGGGGGAAAAAAAAACACCAGCATCAGTAAATGCTTCATCAGGCTTGGGGAAAGAAAATAAACTCCTATTCTCTCACTATAACAGAGGTAGAACATAAGATCAAGTGGAATTCGCACCAACACGGGGAAGGCGATGGCTGAGTGGCATTACCGCTAGATTACTAACCCAAAAATTCAGCTAATGTCCCGGGGACTCAGGTTCAAATCCTGCCATGGCAGATTGTGGAATTTGAATTCAATACAAAAAATGGAATTAAAAATCTACTGATGATCATGAAACCATTGTCAATTGTCAGAAAAACCCATCCGGATCAACTAATGTCCTTTAGGGAAGGAAATCTGCCATCCTTGCCTCATCTGGCCTTCAGAACCACAGCAATGTGGTTGACTCTCAACTGCTCTCCAAGGGCAACTAGGGGATGGGCAATAAATGCTGGCCAGCCAGCGACACCCATGTCCCATGAATGAACAATAAAATCTCATTATGGGGCAGCAGTGGTTCACAGTGCTGCCTCATAGCGCCAGGGGCCTGCACTGAATTCCGCCATTGGGTGACTATCTGTATGGTGTTTGTACATTCTCCCACACTCCAAAGATGTGTAGGTTAGGGTGCATTAGCCACGGTAAATACATGGGGTTACGCGGATAAGGCCTAGGTAAGATGCTCTTTCGGAGTGAAGGTGCAGACGCGATGGGCCAAAATGGCCTCCTTCGGCACTGTAGGGATTCTATGCGTATGCAAGCATTAATCATCTATTTCCAAAAAAAGTTCATGACCAGTGCCAACTGGCCAATTAACATAAGCATAGTTGTTAGGGAAAAGAACTGGGTTAATTTTCAATGTAACCATGTTTCCCATTGCCAGGGTCCTTTATTATGGCAGGCTGTTAAAGAAAGCATTAGGTAGTCAGGCAATTCAAATCAGGTCCAATTTATTATTTACCAGAAAAGACAGTAAACCAAATACCTTTTTGCGTCCGTTTGTCTGCTGAAGCTTGCGATGCCATATAAATCGCTGCTGCAGCTACAGAAATAGGGCTCCTGCCAGGCACCAAGTCCAGTTCCACAGCCTTCCTTGCAATGTGCGTTGCAGCCATTTGCACTTGTTTAGGCAATCCCAAGTTTGAACAGAACCTGGACATAAAATCTCCCGTGGTGATGAGATCCACACTGGTTTCCAGAGCTTTCAGAATTAACTTGAAGCAACGGCCTATTTCCTTCTTTGAAATCCGGGACACGGCACAAATTTCTAATGGTGAAGGGGGGACAATGTTAGCAGCGTAACAAGAATGGATCAGCTGAAAGTAAAGGTGCTGTTAACACCAGAGATTTGAACAGAGTGGGGCTGTTATGTAATTCTTAGAAAAGATAAAAGTCCAGATTATTTCAATTCACTGAAATTGTCCAAACACTTGGAAGATGCTGTGACCACCTCACCCACCCTGACCACTAACTAACTACTGACAAAGAGGGTCCTACTACTCTATTTGGTAGATGTTGATGAACAGCATTTAAATACATGGCACAAGATACATTGCTTTGCACAGCAGCCTTGCAATGTATCCCGTGTATTGTGTGTTAAATTGACTAGCATAGAAAAAAAACTGCCCCAAAATTCATCAAAATCCCTAAATGATCAAGACCAGAACAAAAACCTATTTGTTAGGTTGCTACAAATACCCAGTGGACAGTAGATATAGAATTTCCCACAAGGATAGGAACCCTTTTCAATGAAGGGGCAGCCTGCCAGTTGGACCAACAGCACTGAATTACTCTTTTGTACCCATGATTTTATACAGATACTGGATCCTACGCAGATTTATATTCATTTACTAACCCCTCCACTCTGCGAACAGACTGTTACGCGCTATGCAACAGTCCAGCTGACACTGTTACAAGCTATGCAGCAACAGTCCAGCTGACACTGTTACACGCTATACAATAACTTGCATACACTGCCATATTAAAGATCTTAATGAAGTACAGTTGCCATCCTTATCCGTAACACCCACAAAAAGTGACAATATTCCAAAATATGGCCACATTTGACTAGCAACGTTATATATGAACATACAAATTAGCAGCAGGAATAAGCAACTTGGCCCCCTGAGCCTGCTCCACCATAAGATCAGGCTGATCGGATTGTAACTTCAACTCCACATTCCTGTCTACTCCTCAATAATCTTTCACCCTCTTTTTAATCAAGAATCTAACGAGCTGTGCCTTAAAAATACTCAAAGACTGCTTCTGCTACCTTTCGAGAAGACTCAGAAAAAAATTCTCATTGTCTTAAATGAATGACTCATTTTTAAACAATGACTACTAGTTCTATATTCTTCAACAAGAGGAAACATCCTCCCCACATCTACCCTGTGAACTCCCCTCAGAATCCTGAAGGCTTTGATCAAGTCGCCTCACACTTTAAGCTCGAGTGGACACAAACCTAAACCTTTCCTCCAAAGACAACCGGCACATCCCTAGCATTAGTCTAGTAAGCTGCTAACACATTTATATCTTTCCTTAAGGAGATCAATACTGTACAGTACTCCCCGTGGTCTCATCAATGTCCTTTACAATTGAAGCATAACCTCCCTACTTTTATAAATCAATTTCCTTGAGAAGAGGCAATAACTTTCTATTAGGTTCCCCAAGTACTTGCTGTACCTGTATACCTTTTGTGATTCATGCACGAGGACACCCAGATCCCTCTACACCTCAAGAACTCTGCAATCTCTCACTACTTAGATAAGCTCGCTTATTCTTCCTGCCAAAATGGAAATTTTAATTTGCCCATATTTTTGTCCACTATGACCTCTTCACAACTTACTTTTCCACCCATTTTAGCAAATTTAACTATACTACTGTCCCTTCATTCAACCCTGACATAAATGGTAAAAAAGTGGAGGCCCTGTGGCA
This sequence comes from Mustelus asterias, assembly GCF_964213995.1. Lineage (NCBI taxonomy): Eukaryota > Metazoa > Chordata > Chondrichthyes > Carcharhiniformes > Triakidae > Mustelus > Mustelus asterias. The sequence continues at coordinate 124,553,007 of NC_135808.1, read as the reverse complement.
CACCACTTGTCACATCCTGGCACCTTATCAGGTAATGATCCAGAAATTATCACCTTGGAGGTTCTGCTTCTTAATTCGGTGCCTAGCTCCTCATACTGATTATGAAGAACCTCCTTCTTTGTCCTGCCTATATCACTTAGCATGCAGTTAAAAAATCCTGAAAAATCAGGAATCTTCAGCCTTGTTCCAATTTCTTTGGGATGAAATTTAGTTCTCATTCCTCTAAAGGAAAACTCATGTTGAAAAATGGAAGATTTATGTTTAACACTTGCACTGACAACAAGCAAGCACAGGGTAGACACAATATGGGCTTAAGTGCAGAGTCAATTTTACTTCTCAACACCAGTGCTAAATGAAGGAACATTTTGTTCTGGCAACACATACCTACTGAGTACTGGATTGAGGTAGCTCAAAATGATTTCACTTAATGGCTCTTACAGAGAACAGACCTATCCTATCATTCTGGATTTAAATCCAGGTCCTAAAGGTGAAAAAAGTGTTAACTCAGACCACCAAGCACATTCCCTTCTGAGCTTTGGACAGATGTAAAAAAAAAAGGGAAAGACAGATCAATAAAAATCCACTGATTCCTTTTTGCTGCCTGGTCTTGCATGACAAATGAATGATCAATGTGTACCTCAGAAAGGTGACCTGCAATGCTCATTTCAGTCTGTCCTCAGCAGCCAGAACAGCTGCGATGGGCCTTTCCTCATGCAAAACCTAAAACTATTATGGGGAAATACTCAAAAGCCAGAAAAAGGGGAAAATTAATACTGCAATTCGGTAACCTCTGTTACACCAATTTCAGCTTTGGTTCGGGACAAACAGTCTTGCCTCCGAGCTATTCTGTTGGAAGAACTGCTTTTCAGACATGATGTTGAACTGAGACGCAATCTTCCAACCGAGGTATAAATGTAAAAAATCCCAAAGCACTATTCAATCAAAAGGAGAGATGTCCTAATGTCTTGGCCACAATTCCCACACCACTACAGGTTATCTGGTCATGCGTCTCACGGCAGTTAGTGGAATTATACTATATGCAAGTTAGCAGCTGCATTTGTGTACATCACAGGCGTGACTGTGCTTCTAAAGCGCCAAGGAGATTAAAAGCACCACAAAAATGCAAGTTCTTTATTTATTAAAATATACATTTCAGTCGACTTCTTACCCATTAAAAAAATTATTTCAGATGCAGGCAGTCACATTTACCACCTCCTAGATTTCCTGAAAGTGAGGTGTTAGGCTTTGAGCCATTGCAATCTGGTTATGATCACACTCCCACAATGTTGCTGGGTAATGATCCCGCAACAATGGAGGAATGGTGACACATCAAATTAAAATGGTGAGTGACTCGGAGTTGGAAGGTGATGAAATCTTGTTACGTTACTGCTCTTGCCTTTCTTAAACGTCAAATAGGAAATGCTAACAAATAACCTCAGTAGCAGTGTATCCGGTAGCTTGTATATACTGCAGTCAATGTGTCAGCAATGCAAAGAATGGATTATTTGGCCCAGTGATAGGATCAACAATCAGCCAAACTGCTCCATCCCCGAAACTGTTGGGGCATTAGGAATTCATAGAATCATAGAAACCCTACAGTGCAGAGAGGCGCCATTTGGCCCATCAAGTCTGCACCGACCACAATCCCACCCAGGCCCTACCCCTTTATCCCTACATATTTACCCGCTAATCCCTCTAACCTACGCATCTCAGGACACTAAGGGGCAATTTTAGCATGGCCAATCAACCTAACCCGCACATCTTTGGACTGTGGGAGGAAACCGGAGCACCCGGAGGAAACCCACACAGACACGAGGAGAATGTGCAAACTCCGGGAATCGAACCCAGGTCCCTGGAGCTATGAAGCAGCAGTGCTAACCACTGTGCTACCGTGCCGCCCACTGTGCTACCCTGCCGCTCACGAGTTACTGGTGGCATCATTCCAGACGTGTCACACCGCTCGCTTTGAACCTTGTAAATAGTGAAAGGTTTGAAGGATCAGGCAGTGACCCAGCCACTATTGATGTGGCTTGGCCACTTCAGTTTCTGGTTAGTGGTACCCCCAGGATTATTGTTGATTACTCAGCAATGCTGGCAGCTTTGAAGGTGAAAGTGAGAGTTGGACAGGTTTTCTTTGGTTCTAGATGATCATTACCAGACATTTAACAGTCCAATACCAGCCACTTGTTAAAGTCATTTTGACATTGCCCAGGCTCAGTTGCAAGCAAACAGGCTTCATGATGACTGGAGGAGTTGTGAATGAGATCAAACAGCAGTCCTCATGGAAAAGTCACAATTCTGACCTTATGAATGAGGGAAGATCATTAATAAGCAGCTGAAGTTGAAAGAGTCAATAACTCTTCGCTGATGATCTTCAACTTCTAGCAATCACAAGCAACTTCCATTGTGTTGGGTAGAGATCCAGCCACCAGAGCTTTCCCAACCCACTGTGCCATAATCAGCTGAATGCTGCCTTGATGCACACATTTCCGCTCACCCCTTTCTTTGCCTGTGTACATGGCTGGATTAAAGTTGTTGACTGAAATGCTAACATAACCTTCTACTAACAATCACTGGAATAATTACTTCAAATCAAACCAAAAAATCCTACTGATAACAATGTTGTAAAATGGGTTTTTTATTAAACTTGGAAACAGTGCTATAATTTGGCATTGATTCCAGATCATCTTACCTTTGAATGTCCGTGGTACACCTTCTTGTCTGCAGGCAATGTACAAACAGGCAGAAGCAATGGCATCATTACTCCTTCCCTTTAGGCTCTTTTGCTCATACACTTGTTTAAATAAATTATTTGTTCGATCCTAGGAAGTGAAAAGGAAAGATTTAATCAAGTACAGGCCATTCAATTAGCAACAATATTAAAGTTTTATGCCTTCATTACAATGATTTAATGATGCAATATCAGGATAAATCAAAGGCTACACATGAACTTACAACTATATTTCTGGGGAGATTTATTCTGTCCGACATATTGCTGATCTCCTTAAATGCATTCATCATTGCCCGGTCAGAGCTACTCATAGTTCGACGGTTTTGATATTTTGCATTGCCAAACTCATCAAAACTTGCAGATCCAGTACCCTGTGAAGAAATGCAAAGCAAATAACATCCAAAGGAAAAGTACCATATATAACATAAAAATAAGCTTCTCCAATTGCTGTGTTACAAATCTCAACTCCAAAGCCATTAGCCAAGATATAATCCAAATATTGGCCTAAAAGCGACCCGGAATATACTCTAGATTTTGGTTTCCCTACTTCCTTTAAAAGCAACTTCACAAAAAACATACTCCAAGTTACATCACAAAAAACAAATCCTTCATTTAATTTATAAATAATTCCACTTATCTGTCCATACCTCAAAATCTCACTTACCAAATTCCCTTTTATATTTTTCAAGTGTTGATTCAGGAACACCCTCCATCGTTGTTGAAGCAAAGCAGAGTTCCAATTGGAATAATTTCATGCAATTAATTGGATGCAAAGTTTTTATTTGACAAGGACCCTCACTACATGAACTCGCATTCAACTAGACCCATTTATGGGCATTTTTCAGAAACATGTTAACCACATTAGTCTATTACAATTCATACTGTACATCTTTATTAATGATGAACATTTTTTTAAAAACTTCAGAAAGTTCTCTCCTCCACATTCCAAAGGCCCTCTCCAATCAACACAATCCCCAGCTGTTTGTTTAGCTTTCAATTCTAAAAAAACAGATTAGTTTTCAGTTGCCTCCACCTCCCCACACCACATTAACTGTTGCCTTCCATGGTTTCCCTAGACATATGTTGGTCTTTACACGTTCACAAAATGTAGGCAGCTATTGCCCACACTGTTGCTGATTGCAATAGGATATGCCGAGGGTATATGGTTTCCCTGGACTTTGGTCAATATTACTGAGCTGGCCATTTGGACATCCACTATATCTAAATTGATGTCATCCAACTTCACTTTATTACAACAATTCAGGCAAGATCAGCAATCCAATAGCTCGGGGAGCTTAAGGAAACATAGTTATCATACCAGTAACAATAACATGCTGCACCACAAAGCAGGTCTACAACTGCCCATGAGACAAGGAAGTCAGTCTTGCCACTGCAAATATGACAACTAGCAGAGATGCCTCTCAACTGTAAGGTGAGCTGAGCAAGTTTATACATGAAAGCATTTTAGATGTACCAATTTAACAACCTCCCCACTCTGCAAAATGAGTCAGTGACCAGAAAGGTGTCAGGTTCCACATGTTCTACGCAAAGTTACCTGATCACTGCACAAGTGATTGGTAATAGCTGTACAACTGCCTTTTGCATCACCAGATTTGAGGCAACCTATAATCTGTAACTGAGGTGGCTTACTTCACCATATTTAAAAAGTGCCACATACTGCAATGAAAGAAACTGAACTGCTTTATGTAATAATGTACTCTTACAAATTTTATGAATAAATTATGTTTTTGGAAAAACAAATCACGGGACTTGACGTGGGGGTAAAAGTAAAAGGAGTTGGGGAGTAATCTGGTAACACCCACTATTTAAATTCAGTTGAGTAATAGCCACTTAAGTCAGACATCTACCCAATGCTTGCCAAATTACCTCAAGCGAGAGATCAACACATTTGGAAAAAAAGGAGCAATGTAAAGATGGGGGTGGGAAAGCTTACATTTCTTTAGAAACACAAAGGCCATTTAATTACCGTGCAAGTACTTTGTTACTTTATCAGAGATGTGACAGAGGAGTTTTTAAAAAAAAAAAGAAAAATGCAACTGTTTTACATGCCTATTCTATTGGTCAAGTCGCACTGTTACCTTTCCAATCATCGTTGACAAATCACCGCCATTTAGCAGTGGATTCTGGGCATCACCAACTCGAGATGGATCTTTTGTTGCTTTGTCATTGCTAAATGTTCGCCACTCAGAGCCAACATCTATAACTCTATCACCTGTAGGGAGAGATGCGAAATCAAGCTTAGTAGGAAAATCTGATTCAAATCACAAGAAATTAACCCAACAGCATCTCTCCAAGAATCACACTGAAATTCTGCTCAAATGGAGTTACTCCCTTCCTGAGCATACACAGAAGTTATATTCCAATATGTTTAAAGTGCTCATCGCTAAACTACCAGTGTTAAACAAAGGACAAAATTTTGGTTGCAATATCCTGCTTCTCCAAAATGACCAAATACCACCATCCTTCAAGTCAGTTCACCTTGACCATACGTCGTATCAGCTGGTTTCAGAGGCAGTGGCATAGTTGTATTGTCACTGGACGAGTAACCCAGAGTAATATTCTGGGTTTGAATAGAGGGATCTCATAGAAACGTATAAAATTCTAACAAGATTAGACAGGGTGGGATCAGGAAGAATGCTCCTGTTGGGTGGGGGAGTCCGCAACTAGGGGTCGCAGTTTGAGGATAAGGGGTAAACCTTATCGGACTGAGGTGAAGAGAAATTTTGTCACCCAGAGTGGTGAATTTTGTGGAATTCACTACCACAAAGTAGTTGATGTCAAAATATTGTGCGATTTCAAGAAGAAATTAGATATAGCGCTTGGGGATAAAGGAATCAAGGGATATGGGGAAGACAGGATTAAGATATTGAATATGATGATCAGCCATGATCAAAATGAGTGGCGCAGCAGGCTCGAAGAGCCAAAAGGCTTACTTCTGCTCCTATTTTCTATGTTTCAATGAATCCCATCACGGCAGATGGTGAAATTTGAATTCAATAAAAATCTGGAATTGGAGGGCCATCAAACGTCGATTGACGTAAAAATCCATCTGGTTCAATAATGTGCCAGAGGGAAGGAAATCTGCCGCTCTTACCTGTCCTATATGTGACTTCAGACCCATAGCAATGTGCTCGACTCTTAAATGCCCTTTGAAATGGTCTAGCAAGCCAATCAGTTCAAGATCAATTTGTGATGGGCAATAAATGCTGGCCCAGCCAGTGACGCAGACAGCCCATGAATGAAAAGGATATAGAATGTCAGGCACACAGTCAAGACCAAGTGCAGTTTTTAGCTGAACTTCAATAGGAGTAGACTGTTCGGCCCCATGTGCCTGTTCTGCCATTCAATAAGATCACCTGCATCAACTTGACTTTGTCACCCCATCCCATATTCCCGGATTCCCTTAGAATCCAAAAGCAGCAGAATTGTAAGCAAAATGATCATTCAGCAGGTCACACAGAATTGCGTTCCCATTTTCAAGTTGAACTCTTCCTTATTTCCATAGTGCTAGAGAGAGTACAGAACTGGACACAGCGTGAAACAGGACAAGATTACTTAGGTAGTTTCCATTATAAATAGAATACAGGAATTTATTAAAATATGAAATAAGGGGTAGATTAAAAATTTAAAGGAGGAAATGTTGACAAAGTGATCTCAGTTTTAACAGATATGCAGCTCGTACATTTTATGGTGTTTATCTTCAGTCTAGATTTCACTTTTTGCTCAGTAAAATTAATTCTGTTTTAATGGAGTCAGCAAGTCACAACATTCTTTCATTTAGTTAGCAAATGCATAACCAATGACATGGAGTGTCTTATAAGTTTATCTAATGCTTGGATCAATATTTGCTTTGGACCAATTTTATCTCCCATTCTTCTCATGGGGAACCTCTCCAAAATGACAGTTTGCATTCAGAACCCAGCTACAGTCAGTTGCAGCTTGTTAATAATATCTCAAACATTCAATTTACTTTGCTTTAAAACAGCTGTACCAACAATGAATCACCTACCTTTTTCACTAATTATTGTGGAACTTTATTCCAGTTAAAGAGTAGACTTGGTCAGGTCAGGTGTGGTTAGAAATGTGGACCAATCCTGGTTTAAACCACTTACCAACATTGGTGATAGGTGGGAAATTGGATTAGAATGGACAACTCTGATGCGGAATGTGCTGGCACAGACATGATGGATCGAACGATGTCTGCCTGTGTCAGAATATCAATACTTCTATAAAATTGCCAGATTGTAGAGATGCGTGTCAGACTTGCATCAATAAAGAACACAATCCCTTATTATTTGCCCTGCCATGATGGGTAAAATGGATATAACCAAGTCATGGTGCAGCAAGAAAGGCAGACAAACAACTTGCTGAACAGAGGAGAGAGACAGCTAAAGGGAAACACCTCTTAGGTACAATTGGCAAACTGCATTCACATAAATACACTCACTTATATGCAGTGGAGACTTGCATATTATGCATCAATGAGCAAAGAAATCTAATTACCAATTAATTACAGAAGAACCACTCAATTATAAAATCTTCCCCCTAAAAAGATCATTTTTCTTTACTCTTTCATGAGATATGAGTATTGCTGGTAAGGCCAGCATTTGTTGTCCATCCCCAATTAAAAAAGTAAAGTTTATTTATTAGTCACAAGTAAGGCTTACATTAACATTGCAATGAAGTTACTGTGAAAATCCCCTAGTTGCAACATTCCGGCGTCTGTTCGGGTACACTGAGGGAGAATTTAACATGGCCAATGCACCTAACCAGCACGTCTTTCAGACTGGGAGGAAACCCACGCAGACATGGGGAGAACGTGCAGACTCCACACAGACAGTGACCCAAGCCAGGAATCAAACCCGGGTCCCTGGCGCTGTGAGACAGCAGTGCTGACCACCGTCACCACCGTGCTGCCCTGGAGATGGTTGAACTACTGCAGTCCATGTGGTAATTTTGATATCTTCAAGTTGAAATAAAAAGAAAGCAACCTTAGGGACAATATTTTGGCAACATGGATTACAAAACGTTTGCATTCAAACATCTCCAAAATGAAGGTTTCAGCTCCAGGGTAAACAACATTGCAAAAGAAGCAACAATAGGAAAAAGATCAGATAATGTACATAAAGCAGAGTTTTAAATCAAACATCCTTGAAAAATCTAGCCAAACATAGCAAAAGGCAAGTAATACCAGCAACTATAGAAAATGTGGTATTTTAGGAATTGTAATTTACAGAGACGAAATTCAAGCAATATATCCAGAATTGCCAACAATACACTTCATTAAATCCAACATTGTCTAAATGGACAGAATAAAAGTATATACATTAGAAAGTTAATTCAAGCATGGGGTTCTCTCAACTTTTTCACCATTTTAGACAAATTCCTCACCAATGCATTATCAAGAAATTAAACATTATAAACAGATAGCTTGAAACTGCGAAATTGTCATATATACCCGAGATACACACATAAACTTTTACAATTTTCAAAGTCTGCAAACTCTCAATAATAAAAGGCTTGTGTACACCCTAACAAGGCCTTTACACGGACTGCCTAAATCCAGAATCGAAAATTTTCAAAACATATCCAAATTTACTATAGTTCATGTCACTTATGAAACTACAGAGTGACTGGAGAGCAAGATAGTGAGAGTTAAGAGAAGGGCAGAGTTTTGAACAAGGTCAGCTTGGAGGCTGGAATACGGGAGACTGGAAAACAGAATATCGGAGTCGCCACATCTATAGGTGTCAAGGATAGGGATAAAGGAGGAGTACACACAGCTCAAGGCAGAATGGCAACAAGTCAGAAACTTGTCTCAGGGCCAAATACAGCACCAAGGTTGCAAATGGTCTGGTTCAGCCTCAGACAGCGGACAGGTAAAGAGATAGGAGTCAGTGGGGGGGAGCTGAAGACGGTTTCATTCTTGCCAACATATTAGCTAAAGAAAACTTCTGCAGTATGATAAATCAAGGACAGCAGAGAGGTGAGGCAGAGCTGGATGCTATCAGCTCACAAGCAGAATCAGATGACTTTACTGAGAAATAGGAGGGAATTAGGTTGGATTCTTGGGGAATTCCAGAGATTGCTACCTGGAAACCAGAAGGGAAACCATTGCAGTGAATTCTCCCTGAAACGAGGGCATGGTGTTTTACTGGGAATCAAACAGCAGAAAGCAGCAACATACAATAGAGGTGTGCAAGCAATAAATATGGAAAGGAATGGATAGCATGACATTAAATTTGCTATGCACTGTTACAGCACATGTCTGGATGTGTACCCATCAGTAAAATAGTGAGCACCATGTAAAAACATCACTACCCATTTAAAAATAACGATCAGGTCAATGTCTCAAATGAAGCAGTGTACACCAAATGCAAATTACAAAATTGCAACACCAGGGATGTTAAGGGAATAGTGCAGCCTTGTAACATTTGGACAAAACAAAAATGAGTCTTTGGACCACTGACAATGGACTAGATAATTTCAAGGATGCAGAGTTCAGGGCAGGAACTTGGCTGCTGGTCAAAAGATGAGATGCAGTTTAGGCACACACACCCTAGTCTGCAAATATAAATAGCAGTGTATGATAGGCGACAGGCAATGAACAAATAAGTACAATACACTAAGGCATAGTTACTCGCTTTATAAATTAAGGAATAAATTGTTTGACAAGTTTTCATTTCTATAAAGCAGTCTCAATCTCAAATAGTAATCAATGCACTGAGACAATACAGAAATAATAGGTGCATACATATACATTTTATATATAATACATAGATCGATGCAAGTAATGGAAACACTTCTCTTTTTTACCTACTACCAGCCCACATTCAGGGCAGATCATGTCACCAGCACGGTAATCTTCTACCAGTATGGCATCTGGATGGTTTGGACATTGCACTCTGGGCAATGGATCCCCACTAAAACAGAAGACATGAAATAAAGAAATTCAATATCACCGTAATGGTTACTGCAAATGTCATTACTTGTAAAATCAAAATTACTACAGCCTTTTATTTCTTAATTTCCTTCCCTTCAGCCACAACGAAACTCAGCCTGACTTCACCACCACCTCTCTCTACCCCACCATAGTGTCTGATCAGTCAAACTGGGGCGGTGCAGTGGTTAGCACTGTGCCTCACAGTGCCAGACACCCGGATTCAATTCCAGCCTTAGGTCACTGTGTGTGGATTTTGCACATTTGGTCAGTGTCGGCATCAGTTTCCTCCAGGTGCTTCAGTTTCTTCCCACAATCCAAAGATGTGCGGGTTAGGTTGATAATAGGGCCTGCATGAGATTGTCGGTGCAGGCTCAACAGGCCAAATGGCTTCCTTCTGTACTGTACGGATTCTATTCCATGATTGTATGTCTGATATCCAGCACTGGATGAGCAGAAATTTCCTCCAGTTAAATAGTCATCTTCAGTTCCCACCACAAAACCATTCCCTAGTCACCGACTCCATTCATTTCTTTGAATGGCAATGAGGCCGAATCAAACTAGGTATCTTATTTAACCCTCTAATTTTCAACCACATATCGCACCATCACCAATACAATCTACATCTATCTCCATTGGTGCTGGACAATTAAATAACTCATTGGAGGAAGAAGCTCCACAAATATCCCCATCCTCAATGATGGAGGAGTCCATCACATCAGTGCAAAAGATAAAGCAGAAGCATTTGCAACAATCTTCAGCCAGAAGTGCTGAGTAGATGATCCACTTCAGCCTCCTCTGGCAGTCCCCAGCATTACAGATGTCAGTCTTCAGCCAATGTATGTGGATTCACTCCACGTGATATCAAGAAATGGCTGAAGTCAGTGGATACTGCAAAGGTCCTGACAATATTCCAGCAACAGTACTGAAGACCTATACTCCAGGAATAGCCAACCCTAGCCAAGCTGGTTCCACAACACTGGCATTTACTCAGCAATGTAGAAAATTGCTCAGTTCTGTACTCAAAAAGCAGGACAAATCCAACCTGACCAATTACCACCACATGAGTCTACTCTCAAATCAGTGAAGCAGTGTAAGAGGTGTGATGAATTGTGCCATTAAGATATTTATTTTATGTTTCTTGTAAGGGGCATGTTTAGAATTCAGATGTGTTTTGTTGCAGGGTGCATATTTGTCTAGGAAAAACCTTTAAATTGGTAGCTGGGAGCATAAGTACTCATTTTAGACAGTGTTTAAGTAGAGCTAATGCATTTGTATTTAAAGAACAAAGAACAAAGAACAATACAGCACAGGAACAGGCCCTTCGGCCCTCCAAGCCCGCGCCGCTCCCCGGTCCAGGATTGAATCCTGAATCCAGGATCCCCGCCCAATTTTCCAGCCTATCTACATACCAATATCCTATTTACTTAGGTTCCCCCTGGGGTTTGAGTAGAGTTTTGATTACATTGATTGACAGACAGTTATGTGATTAATGGGAGGCGCTAAGTTTGCAGGAAAGTAAATATTCAGTTTTGTTTTAAAATACAAACAGTTGCTGCCAGGACTGCGAGAAGAAAGCAGTCTCTCTCTCCAGAGGTGTTTGAAAAGCTCCAGGACTGGTAATCCAAATCACAGCAAGTATGCCCGTTTTGCTAACTAATTTTAAAGAGGGGGGTTTAAGTCTGTAAGGGCAGTATTGTTTGATTTGAAATTCAAGTGATAAGTTAGCAGTTAAGAATTGTATCATGACATATTTATGCATTGTTCAATTGTTAAAAGCTAATTCATTTGTTATAGTTAAAAGTTTGTTTTGATAAAAGGTTACCAATTTGTCAGTAGAATTGTGCCTGGATTGAAACATTTTATCCTCACATTAATGCCAACATAGAAAATTGTTGGGGTCTAGTCTGGCTTCATAATATGCCTTGGGTTTCTGATCTGGTACTCTAACAGGGGTCATCAACAGCCACCATCAAGTGGTACTTACTCAGCAATAAGCTGCTCACTGATGCTCAATTTGGGTTCTGCCAGAGCCATTCAGCTCCTGACCTCATTACAGCCTTGGTTCAAACATGGACAAAGAGCTGAACTCCAGAGGTGAGGCAAGTGATTGTCCTTGACGTCAAGGCAGCATTTGACTGGTATGGTGTCAAGGAGTCCTAGCAAAACGGGAATCAATGAGAATCATTGGGAAAGCCCTCCACTGGTTGTGGAGTCATACTTGGCACAAAGGAAGTTAAAGTTAATGCATTAGTCACAAGTAAAGCTTACATTAATACTGCAATGAAGTTGCTGTAAAATTCCCCCAGTTGCCACAGTCCAGAGCCCGTTCGGGTACACCAAGGGAGAATTTAGCATGGCTAATGCACCTAACCAACCCGTCTTTCAGAATGTGGGAGGAAACCTGAGCACCCAGAGGAAACCCACGCAGACACAGGGAGAATGTGCAAACTCTACACATTGTGACCCAAGCCGGGAATCGAACCTGGGTCCCTGATGCTGTGAAGCAGCAGTGCTGACACGTCACCTAAGATGGTTCTGATCGTTGGAAGTCAATCATCTAATTTCCAGGACATCATTGCAGGAGCATCACAGGGTAAGCCCTAGGCCCAATCAGCTTCAGTTGCTTTATCAATGACTTTCCTTCCATCATAAGGTCAGAAGCGGGGACATTTGCTGATGAGTGCACAATGCTTAGTACCATTCATGATTCCTCAGATACTGAAATAGTCCATGTCCAAATGCAGCAAGATCTAGGCAATATCCAGACTTGGGCTGACAAGTAACATTCTTGATAGACGAGTGCCAGGCAATAATCGTCAACAAGAGCAGATCAATCCATCTTCCTAACTGACATTCCATGGGCATTACCATGCTGTGTCCCCCACTATCAACATTCTGGGGAGTACCATTAACCAGAAACTGAACTGGCAATAGCTAGTCATGGCTACAAGAGCTGGTCAAAGACTAGGAATCCTGCAGTGAGCAACTCACTCTTTGACTCCACAAAGCCTGTCCACCATCTACAAGGCCCAAATTAGGTGTGCACTTGAATATTCTCCACCTGGATTGAGTGCAACTCCAACAACACTGAAGCTCAACACCATCCAGGGCAAAGCAACTCGCCAGATTGTTACCCCTTTGACAAACAATCAATGCCTCCTCCACCAACAGTGGCATCAGATGTGTATCATCTACACAATACACTGCTGGAACTCACCAAGACTCCTTGAGCAGCACCTACCAAACCCATATCACCACCATGTAGAAGGGCAAGGGCAGCAGGTACGAGAACACCACCTGGAGATTCCCTTCCAAGCATACACCATCCTAACTTGGAAATATATTGCTGTTCCTTCACTGTCACTGGGTCAAAATCCTGGAAATCCCTCCCTAATAACACTGTGGGTGTACCAATATCTCAGGGACTACGGTGGTTTAAGGCGGCAGTCCACCAGAATGGCAAAGAGGAATGCACAAGATCACGACAGATAGACTATCCTTATTCAAAATCCTCTGGGCCAATTGCATACGGGTATCAGATAATTTTGGTTTTCCGATATCGCATGGAAGCTTAGATCTACTTACTGACCAAAGCCTAGGCTAGCTATAGTTTACAGTAAATCATTCTGATCAAACTAAGGTTTTTGATTACTGAAAATCACGTAGATAATATTTAACTTAAAATTGGTGCGGTTTACTGATGAATCTTAATATTTTAGTGACTATTTCATTTCCCTTGATCGCAATGTTATTAGTCATACTATGTAACCCATCAACCCCAGAAACAGAAATGGAACAAAATGTAGGCAAATTACAAATATACAGTGCATCATATTACTGCATCATCAAGAATGCACGTGCAATGCCATCAACTAGACTAGTATATCCAATCTTGGATGTGTACATTAATATTTTTCACAATTATACAAATTAAAATATAGATACCGTATTGAGGACATAGGCTTAGTGTGATGACACAGAACAACTCGAGAACTATTAATCTCTAGAAATGTATTTGTGTATTTTTGATATTCTTCACATATTGTACTGTATTGTATGTCTCAATGACACTTAAAAAATATACCATATCTAATATGGTCCAAGGATTCAAAGAAATATTGCTATTGAACAGAATACTTCTGTTTGCAACACAGGGCAGAAGCATGCATTCCACATATGACCAGATACAAACTTAATCAACGTGTAAACGAGCTTTTTTAAATGCTGCAGAAACTCAGCAGTCTGGCACTATCGATGGAGGTAGAAACAGTTAAATTTCAGGTCAATGACCCTTTGAGAGAACCATTTCTGCCACTGTTCTAGTCTTGACAAAGTGTTATCACACCAAAAATGTTAACTGTTTCTTTCTACAGTACCTCTAGGTCAGGCGTATATGTCAGTAGTTTGTTATAGGGTGATAGGAAGGAGTCACAAGCCTAAAGAACCAAGGATAAGCAGAGATATTCAGGATATGATCAGAAGGAACTGGGGCTTTTTAACAGGTACAAGGGGAGCAAATCAGCGGAGGCAGAGTGGAGTACAGAAAGTGCAGCTTAAGAAAACAATCAGAAGAGCAAAGAGGGGATATGAGAAAGCTCTGGCTGGTAAAAGGAGGGAAAATCCCAAGATGTAGAGGAGGTGGTGGTGGTGATAGTCTAGTGATAATATCCCTAGACTATTAGTCCAGAAGCTCAGCTAATGTTCTGGGGACCCAGACCCCGGTTCGAATCCCACCACAGCAAATGGTGGCATTTGAATTAAATAAAAATATCTGGAATTACAAATCTACTGATGACCATGAAACCATTGTCGATTGTCAGAAAAATCTATCTGGTTCACTAATGTCTTTTAGGGATAGAAATCTGCAATCCTTACCTGGTCTGGCCTACACGTGACTCCAATGCCACAGCAATGTGGTTGACTCTCAACTGCCCAACGGCAATTAGAGATGCGCAATAAATGCTGACCAGCCAGTGACGCCCATGTCCCACGAATGAATAAAAAAATTAAGTAGCATTGTACAGATAAGCCTGGGAATGACTGAACAGTGAGTCTCATGTCAGTGGTAGGGAAACTATTGGAGAACCTTCTGAAGGGGAGAATCTATCTACACTTGGTGGGGCAAGGTTTTCAGGGATAGTCACATGGCTTTGTCAGATGGAGGTCATGCCTAACAAATCTGACTGAATTTTTTGAAGAGGTAACCAGGTTTTAGATGAGGGCAGAGCAACTGATGCAGCCTATATGGATTTCAGCAAAGCCTTTGACAAGTTCCCACATGGGAGAAAGGCAAATGCACGTGGGACACCAGGTAATTTGACAAGGTGCATTCAAAATTGGCTTTGTTGTAAGTTGATGACAGAAGGCTGCTTTAGCGACTGGAAGCCAGTGTCCAGCGGTGTACCACAGGGATCTGTGCTGGGTCCCCTATTATTCGTCATTTATATAAATGACAGATGACTACGCAAGGTGTTGAATTAGTAAGTTTGCAGGTAAAACCTTTTTACCCGGAGGGTGGTGACTGTCTGGAAATCATTGCCAGGGAGGGTAGTGGAGGCAGGTTGCCTCTCATCCTTTAAAAAGTACCTGAATGAGCACTTGGCCCACATGCCAGGTTCTGGTAAATGGGACTAGCTCATGTTGGCGTAGATTCAATGGGCTGCTTCTCTCCTCCAACACCCCCCGCTATCAAAAGCATTAGTTTGCATTTTGTTTTGTTTGCTTTCAAAGCTGATCTTCATTCTGCTATTAACATCTACTCTGGACAGAATGCTTGTTTCTTTACTGCTACCATTACCATTCCTTTGCCTTTCATTCCATGACACCGTTAGCATTTAATCTCCCTCACCCTGTTTCATCTGATAATTCCACTCCCCTTTTTTTAAAAACAGTATAAAATCCACATTTTTACTTCTCTCCAGTTCTAAAGTAGAGTCACATTGGACTTGAAACATTAACAATTTCTCTTCACAGACCTGGAGAGTCTTTACAGCACTTTTGTTTTTATTTCAAAACTCCAACATCTATTAGTTTAAATATATCTAAGATCAGACACCCAATTTGTTTCCTGATTACAAGCACAAATTTCTTAGTTTTTCCTCACTCAAATTCCCGGCCTTTTGGCACTAGGAATCAAGCTCATGGTTTGCCTTCAGCTGGGTGGGTCACTCACGGTTTGTTCAGACTAAAGGACCATACATTTTGGTCACAACTTGCTGTCTTGTCTTCTATTCTGACCACATATGTCAACAATCTACTTCTTGAAAAACTCCTGCTCTGCAATGGTTACACAAGTTGAACATCAACAAGATTTCTGCAACAATTTCTCTCACTTTATCATTAGCTATTTTTAACAACAAGCACACTCCTGTGGATTTGAAGTCACATTTAGGCTGGACTGGGTAAAGACGGGGATTTCCTCTCCTGAAGGATACAAATGAACCAGGTGGGTTTTGACAAAGCAGGAAAGTTAAAATAAAACAGAAAAAGGCTCAACCTTGCTCCAACAAATCTGTTTCATTTGCACATCTGGTTGGGATCCACATTTGGAACATAGGAGATTAAGAAACTGGTCTTATTCTATAGAAGTTTCTAATCGTGTGTAACTTCTTACTATGTCATCGATTTGAAGACTAGAGAGAACATTTCCTTTCCAATCTGTAAACAACCCGCTGCTTTGTTGTATTCCCACAATAATTTCAGTGAGCATTTCCCAGAATAACCAGCAATTTGGTCTTGTCCCAGATATGCCAGCTTCCAGGTTTCTGCCAATATTTCTCCTACAGTCTGTTGCGGGAGTAGCCCCCACATGTTCCAAACAGAACTCTCAACAGAGGACAGGATTGGTTAGCAGTGGGGACTCAATATCAAAGTCTTGGGCATTCAGCAGGACCGAGGATCAATTGGCAGTAGTGTTCACTGATGACCAGCTTTTACAGTGGATCACCCCAGGTCCATGTTAGTATCAATTCATGGATTCCACAGAATATTGGAATTTTAAAATTTCAAATAAGACTCCCCTGTAAGGGAACTGTCGGGACATGATTCCCACTGTTTCCGGAAAACAACTCATCGTAGTCCACCCCAATTTAATGCTTTACAGTCAGATGCCTACGTTTGATGCCCACTACGAGTGTGGCGCCATGCCCTTGAGTTGGTAGGGGAGGTGCTTCCCTGCTGATTTTCAGGGTCAAACATTTTCAATTTGATGAATTCAGCTGTTGTAAAGAAGTTGTTTCTAACAATTATTTCAGAGATTAATACATTCATACCCTGCACAGAACTGTGCCAGCCTACAGGGTGGACCCAAATTACCAAATACTCTCCCATCAGCTGACATGCTGCTGCAAGTGCAGATCTGTACATTTTCAGGTTTCTATTCTAACGTATCACATGTATGAAATGAGGAATCGGGTAAATGGAAACAAGGACCATCAGTCACTGTTTCTCAATGTTATTAAATAGTTTCAGATTGAGAGATTTCACTTGTGTTTTAGTTCAAATAATCTTTCATTTTTGAGGAAGAACGTGGACACTCTCCTTGGTGCCCTGGCCAATACTTATCCCTCAATTAATATCACTAGATTATCCTGTGGTCATCAAGCTGCTGTTTGAGAGCGCTTTTGGTGCACATACTGACTACCATTTGTTTTATATGATAACAGTGACTACAATTCAAATAATACTTACTTGAATGCAAAACACTTTGGGATGCCTGGTAGTCATGAATTGCACCAAAAGCAAATTTTATTTTGTGTCAGTATGGTTCAGATAATGAGCAGGAAGATCATAGAAAATACACAATGGAATTTCAAGAAGTTAATACAGGTGGAATAGAGAGAGATTATGTGAAAAGATTAGCAAGCAACATTAAGTTGAAGTCTAAAACATAAAACTTTCCTTCGGCCTAGAGACAGAGGTCATGGCTGAAGTACTTTGCATTTATTCTCTCACACAGAAGGTGGTTACACCAAGATAGTACTGGAGGAAAAGTACTAAAAATTAGTATTACTCAAAGATGGAAAGTCACCTGGCCCTGATAGAAAATCTTGGGTATTCAAAAAGGCAGAACTAACAGAGATAGTCGTCACAGTCTTTCAGTCCTCATTGGATACAGTAACACAGAGCACTGGAAGACTGTTAACATTATACACCTATACAGAAATGGGAGGGGGTTAAACTAGGAAACCACAGTCAGCTTAACATTGGTGGTGGGGAAGTTATTGGAAACCATCATCAGGGACAAAATAAACTTTCATTAGGAAAGACTCAGGTTAATCAAGTAGAGCCTGCAAGATATTATAGGCTAGTAGTGTTTAACTAACATACTTACACTATTTGATGAGGTCAATAGAGAAGGTTGACAAAGGTAGTGCAGTGGATTTACATAGACTTTTGGAGGAGACTTTTGGAGGAGTAGGAGGATAATGATGACCGAAATTCAAGAAATTATGGGAAAAGCGGCAGCATGAATACAAAATGGAGTCCGTGACAGAAAGGAATAGATAGTAGTGGACGGATATTTTTCAGACTGGGAGGTTTGCAAGTGGTTTTCACCAAGGGTCAGTTTTGGGTCCATTACTCATTTTGATAGTCACGAATGACCTGGGTTCAGATCGAGGGAGTAGCATTATAAAGTTTGCAGTTTATCGAAAATGTAGCAAAGTAGTAAATGAAGAAGACAGTTATGGACTTTAGGAAGATGGACTGACGTTGAAATGGGCAGAAGCATGGTGACTGAGTTCAATGCAATGAATGTGTACTGCTGCATACTAGGGTGGACTAATAGAAAGACAATAAATAGCAAGATTTTGAAAGCAATGATCAAAGACATCTTGGTACCCATGTACACTAACCCTGTGGGTGAAAAAGGTACATGGATTTCTAGGGTTTACATATAATCAAGGAATAGAATAGAAGGGGGAACATAAAAAACTGACTGTAAAAGTTTCTATATGTAAAAAGAATGGTAAATCTCCAGGTCCTGATAATTTTCATCCCAGAGTACTTAACAACGTGACCCTGGAAATAGTAGATCCATTGGTGGTTATTTTCCAAAATTGTTTAGACTCTGGACTGGTTTCGACAGATTGGAGGGTAGAGAGAAAACAGGGAACTATAGAGCAATGAGTTTAATGTCGGTACTGGGGAAATTGCTAAGATCCATTATCAAGGACTTCATAGGTCAGCATTTGGAAAGCAGTAGTATATAATCAGACAGTCAGCATAGATTTACAAAAGGGAAATAATGCTCGACAAATCTACTGGAATTCTTTGAGGATGTAACTAGCAGAGTTGACTGAGGAGAACCAGTGGATGTGGTTCATTTGGACTTTCGACAAGGTCTCTCATAACAGACTACTAAGTAAAGTTAAAGCACATAGGATTGCAGGTAATTCCTTGACTTGAATGCCTCAGACCTGTTCATCCATGGTTTTCCAACACGGATTTGCTTCTTTGACAGAGTCTGCTACGCACTTACTAATGAAGTCTGTTACTATAGTAATGTACTCATTCAGGTTGGCCACTGAGTTCTACGGTTCAATGCATATTGCTCAGTTTTTCTTTCTCCAACTCATTCTGTAATTTAAGCTGGCTCCTCTGATGCCACTGCCTTGTTTGGTATCACAAAAAATCACTTTGCATTTGCAGGCTACCCGTGGTAATTTATGTAAATTAGACAGTATTGCTCTCAGTCCCAAGGATCCCAATTTAGCACTTCCCCCACTAACAAGTGCCTCTCAAGTACTCAATGTTTTCTAGCATTCACAATCATTCACCAAAGTTAATGTCATCATCAGGCCTTTAAAAACTAAACATTTTGTATTGTATCGTAGAGATCATCAGCCCTAAAATATGATACAGGAAGAATGTTCATAGATCCATAGAAACCTACAATGCAGAGAGGTGCCATTTGGTCCATCAAGCCTGCACCGACAACAATCCCATCCAGGCCCCATCCCCTTAACCCCACATATTTACCCAGCTAATCCCCTTGACATTAAGGGGCAACTTAGCATGGCCAATTCACCTAACCCACACATCTTTTGATGGTGGGGGGAAACTGCAGCATCCAGAGCAAACCCATGTAGACATGGGGGGGAAATGTGCAAACTCCAGAGTCACCCAAAGCCAGAATTGAACTCGGGTCCCGGGCGCTGAGAGGCAGCAGTGCTAACCGCTGTGCACTCAACATCAGAATCAACCGGCATTTCTTTGTTAATACTTGTTCGTTGGATGGTGAGCAAAGCTGGCATTTATTGCTGGTCACTCACTGCCCTTCGTAAGGCAAGTTCATTTTGAACTTTGCACGACATCAGCAAGTGTCCAAAGCAAGAGTACATGAGCTGTATTAATTGGACAGAACCATTTGATATAGGCCAAAACAAAAAAGTTAATTAAGCTGCACAATTAAGCATAAATACATGAATTACCAATTATACTCAAAAGCCTTCAATTGGTGTTGGTCCTGAAATTATAGAAACCTATTAGCATGATTGGGAGATGTTGAGGATAGGGTTATCCCAAGTGAAAACAGCTAGCTCAGCACACGCTGGAGATTAAACCTGGAACATTTATGATTGGTTGACCTGAAGTAAACCATCACAACAAACTGCTAGAATATGACAACCTTGTTTTGTATTCAAGTTGCTGCAATTATGTACTCTGGCTGCAATCCAATAAAACTAGTGAACCTAATTTTAGAAAATAGACATGCAAGTCAATTAGGTTATGCAATACAGCACCAATGCACTACACCATGAAAAGACACAATATTCTCTCTCTGAATGCTCTACAATCTAGTTTGCTACTTGTTATGAGGATGTTCTGAAGGTCTTTCTCTGGAGGCACAGGCACGAGTTTTAGATTCTGCCACAGGTGGAAGCAGGCACTCCACATCTACCCTGTGCTCATCTGGATACTCGGCATTTCGACAAAAAAAAAAGAGTTCAATGGTTCCTGACAGCTGTAACTGGGAGATATAATTGTTGCTATACATCCTGTAGATTGTTTAATACTTTACCCAATGTACAATGTGCAGATGGTGGACCACCGATTGAGGGGCCAGGAGGGCCCATGATCAAAAAGTTCCACACTCCGTGTAAAGTACCCAGTCTTGTTCTAAACCAACCACTATGTTGATTTGGCTCCCAAGCTGTGGTAATCTCCCAAACCTTGATGGCAAGAACAATGGTGATCCCATTGAAGGCTCGAGGGAGCTAAATTTGCTTCCTTATTTGGAGATTGCCACTGGCTGGCATTTGTGGCAAATATTACTTGCATCTTGCCGAGTTACATACAAAATAGGAGAGAAAAAGTGGTTCATGAAGCCTTACACACATCGCTGAAACAATCCACACCACATCCCTGAACAAAACTTCAATTTCTTCTCCAAACTCTGAGGTAACTAAATAGGCTCCAGATGACTACAGCTGCCACTTGCAGGAAGCTCTCCATCTCTCTTCTGAACATTCAGAATTAATATACATTCACCACATGCAACGAGGAACTTTAGCAATAACTCCAGCAACAATGTCCTAGGACTCTGATAAATTGAGTCACAGTCTTTGGCTTCAGTACAACTGGATAGTCTCCCCCTCTGACCCCTCTTCCCCCACTCCTCCACCTTTTCGCCCACTCTTGGCTTTCATACTTATTAGAACTATATTTACTTTCAACCCTTGATTCCATGTCTGATGAAAGCATGAAACAAGCACCAGAAAAAAATTGCAACCAAATTTGAAAAAGACAAAAGCTTACTTTTTTCCGGCCCTTAATCACCATTCCTAACTGTGCAGTCTGGAGACTATAATATAACCTTTAATATATCAAAATATGAATCCACAAGGGAAGAGAGAGAACATAGCCTGTTGAAACTAGATGAAATAAACACATTGACGAAGGGAAGGCGGTAGATGTGGTTTATATGGATTTTAGCAAGGCGTTCGATAAGGTCCCCCATGCAAGGCTTCTGGAAAAAGTGAGAGGGCATGGGATCCAAGGGGCTGCTGCCCGGTGGATCCAGAACTGGCTTGCCCAAAGGAGGCAGAGAGTGGGTATAGATGGGTCTTTTTCTAAACGGAGGTCGGTCACCAGTGGTGTACCCCAGGAATCTGTTCTGGGACCCTTGCTGTTTGTCATTTTCATAAATGACCTGGATGAGGAAGCAGAGGGATGGGTTGGTAAGTTTGCCGACGACACGAAGGTTGGTGGGGTTGTGGATAGTCTGGAGGGATGTCAGAAGTTACAGAGGGACATAGACAGGATGCAAGACTGAGCAGACAAGTGGCAGATGGACTTCAACCCAGATAAATGCGTCGTGGTCCATTTTGGTAAGTCAAATGGGATAAAGGGAAAGACTCTTAGTACTGTAGAGGATCAGAAGGACCTTGGGGTCCGGTCCATAGGACTCCGAAATCGGCCCCGCAGGTGGAGGAGGCGGTTAAGAAGGCGTATGTGTGCCGGCCTTTATCAATCGAGGGATTGAGTTTAGGAGTCCAGGGATAATGATGCAGCTATACAAGACCCTCGTCAGACCCCACTTGGAGTACGGTGCTCAGTTCTGGTCGCCTCACTATGTGGAAAGGATGTGGAAAAGATTGAAAGGGTGCAGGGGAGATTTACAAGGATGTTGCCTGGATTGAGTGGCATGCCTTATGAGGATAGGCTGAGGGAGCTCGGTCTTTTCTCCTTGGAGAGACGAAGGATGAGAGGAGACCTAATAGAGGTGTATAAGATGTTGAGAGGCATAGATCGGGTGGACTCTCGGAGGCTTTTCCCAGGGTGGAAATGTCTGCTACGAGAGGACACAGGTTTAAGGTGCTGGGGGGTAGGTACAGGGGAGATGTTAGGGGGATGTTTTTCACACAGAGGGTGGTGGGCGAGTGGAATCGGCTGCCGTCAGTGGTGGTGGAGGCGAACTCAATAGAGTCTTTTAAGAGACTCCTGGATGAGTACATGGAGCTTAATAGGATGGAGGGTTATAGGGAGGTCTAGAAGGTAGGGATGTGTTCGGCACAACTTGTGGGCCGAAGGGCCTGTTTGTGCTGTAGTTTTTCTATGTTTCTATAGCTTTTTGTGGCGAAAAGTGCATGATATTCAAAATCATGCATTTATCTCAGTATACCATCTGCTATGTTTTCCTGCCTTACAAATACAGGATATGGAACAGGTGCACATCAAGCTCAAAATTACACTTGAAAAAACACATTGAAAGTGACAATAGACATGACTTCACAATGTCGTGACAGCAAGTCACATCTCTCCTTTGTTACTTGTTTTCATTGCACTCAACCTCAATCAACCGGCATTTCTGTGTTAATACTCGTTCATTAGATTGTGAGCATCACGGGCAAGGCTGGCATTTATTGCTTGTTTGCTCACTGCCCTTTGTAAGGTGGCATAGCCACCATCTTGAACTGCTGAATTCTGTACTGTGTAGGGACACCACCCACACAGTGCTGTTGGGAGGAAATTCCTGGATGTCTTGACCAAGGCGCAGCGAAGGAATGGCGATATATTTCCAAATCATAATGGTGTTTGGGGGTGGGAGGAAAACAAGATACAGAATTAGGCTGTAAATGAATGGTGTGAAGTAACTCAAGTAAAATTGGGTTCAAATGCTTCTGGGAAGGAGGAGAAGGAGAGAGAATTTCGGCTGACGGGACGGGAAAGAGTGGAAGAATTTGGGAGGGGGAGGGAGAGAAGGGACGGATCAATTTGTTGGGGGCAGTGGAGGAGGGAGAGAAGGGATGGCCCAGGATTTTTTTGGGGGGGGGGGGGGGGGGGGGGGAAGAAAGAGAAGGGACGGCCCAGTTTTGGGGGGGGGCGAAGGGACGGCCCAATTTTGGGGTGGGGGGGGGAGAGAAGGGTCGGCCCAATTTTGGGGGGGGGGGGGGGGGGAGAGAAGCGACTGCCCAATTTTGGGGGGGGGGGGGGGAGAAGCGACTGCCCAATTTTGGGGGGTGCGGTGAGGGGGAGAAGGGACGGTCCAATTTCTTTGGGGGGGGCGGGGGGAAGGGACAGCCCAATTTTGGGGAGGGGGGACAAGGGTTGGCCCAATTTTTGGGGGGGGGGCGGGGAGAAGGGACGGCCCAATTTTAGGGGGTAGGGGGGGAGGGACGGCCCAATTTTGGGGGGGGGGGGGGGGGAGGGAGAGAGAAGGGACGGCCCAATTTTGGGGGGGGGGGGGGGGAGAGAAGGGACGGCCCAATTTTGGGGGGGTGGGGGGAGAAGGGACGGCCCAATTTTGGTTTTGGGGGGGTAGAAGGGACGGCCCAATTTTGGGGGTGGGTGGGGCTGGGGGGGAAGGGACGGCCCAATTTTTTGGGGGGGGGGGGGGGGGGGGGGGAGTCGGGACCGCCCAATTTTTGGGGGGGGGAAGGTGGGGAGAAGGGACGGCCCAATTTTTGGGGGCGGGGGGGAGAATGCACGGCACAATTTTGGGGGGGGGGTGCGAAGGGACATCCCAATTTTCTGGGGGGGGCGGGAGGCATGGGAGAAGGGACGACCCAATTTTTTTGGGGGGGGGAGAGAAAGAAGGGACGGCCCAATTTTTGGGGGGGGGGGGGGGAAGAAGGGACGGCCCAATTTTTGTGGGGCGGGGGAGAAGGGACGGCCCAATTTTTGGGGAGGGGGGGGGAGAAGGGACGGCCCAATTTTGGGGGGGGGAGGGGGGGGGAAGAGAAGGGACGGCCCAATTTTGGGGGGGAGGGGGGGGAAGAGAAGGGACGGCCCAATTTTGGGGGGGGAGGGGGGGAAGAGAAGGGACGGCCCAATTTTGGGGGGAGGGGGGGAAGAGAAGGGACGGCCCAATTTTGGGGGGGGAGGGGGGGGAAGAGAATGGACGGCCCAATTTTGGGGGGGGAGGGGGGGGAAGAGAAGGGACGGCCCAATTTTGGGGGGGGGAGGGGGGGGAAGAGAAGGGACGGCCCAATTTTGGGGGTGAGGGGGGGGGAAGAGAAGGGACGGCCCAATTTTGGGGGGGGTGGGGGGGGGAAGAGAAGGGATGGCCCAATTTTGGGGGGGGGAGGGGGGAAGAGAAGGGACGGCCCAATTTTGGGGGGGGAGGGGGGGGAAGAGAAGGGACGGCCCAATTTTGGGGGGGAGGGGGGGGAAGAGAAGGGACGGCCCAATTTTGGGGGGGGAGGGGGGGGAAGAGAAGGGACGGCCCAATTTTGGGGGGGGAGGGGGGGAAGAGAAGGGACGGCCCAATATTGGGGGGGGAGGGGGGGAAGAGAAGGAACGGCCCAATTTTGGGGGGGGGGGGGGGGGGAGAGAAGGGACGGCCCAATTTTGGGGGGGTGGGGGGAGAAGGGACGGCCCAATTTTGGTTTTGGGGGGTAGAAGGGACGGCCCAATTTTGGGGGTGGGTGGGGCTGGGGGGGAAGGGACGGCCCAATTCTGGGGGCGGGGGAGAAGGGATGGCCCAATCTTTTTGGGGGGGGGAGAAGGGACGGCCCAATTTTTGGGGGGGGGGGGGGGGGGGGGGGAGTCGGGACCGCCCAATTTTTGGGGGGGGGGGGGGAAGGTGGGGAGAAGGGACGGCCCAATTTTTGGGGGCGGGGGGAGAATGCACGGGCACAATTTTGGGGGGGGTGCGAAGGGACATCCCAATTTTCTGGGGGGGGCGGGAGGCATGGGAGAAGGGACGGCCCAATTTTGGGGGTGGAGGGGGGGGAAGAGAAGGGACGGCCCAATTTTGGGGGGGCGGGGGAGATGGGGGGGGAAGAGAAGGGACGGCCAAACTTTGGGGGGGCGGGGAGATGGGGCGGGGGAGAAGGGACGGCCCAATTTTGAAGGGGCGGGGGAGAAGGGACGGCCCAATTTTGGGGGGGCGGGGGAGAAGGGACGGCCCAATTTTGGGGGGGCGGGGGAGAAGGGACGGCCCAATTTTGGGGGGCGGGGGAGAAGGGACGGCCCAATTTTGGGGGGGCGGGGGAGAAGGGACGGCCCAATTTTGGGGGGGGCGGGGGAGAAGGGACGGCCCAATTTTGGGGGGCGGGGGAGAAGGGACGGCCCAATTTTGGGGGGGCGGGGGAGAAGGGACGGCCCAATTTTGGGGGGGCGGGGAGAAGGGACGGCCCAATTTTGGGGGGGCGGGGGAGAAGGGACGGCCCAATTTTGGGGGGGCGGGGGAGAAGGGACGGCCCAATTTTGGGGGGGCGGGGGAGAAGGGACGGCCCAATTTTGGGGGGGCGGGGGAGAAGGGACGGCCCAATTTTGGGGGGCGGGGGAGAAGGGACGGCCCAATTTTGGGGGGGCGGGGGAGAAGGGACGGCCCAATTTTGGGGGGGCGGGGGAGAAGGGAAGGCCCAATTTTGGGGGGGCGGGGGAGAAGGGACGGCCCAATTTTGGGGGGGCGGGGGAGAAGGGACGGCCCAATTTTGGGGGGGCGGGGGAGAAGGGACGGCCCAATTTTGGGGGGGCGGGGGAGAAGGGACGGCCCAATTTTGGGGGGGCGGGGGAGAAGGGACGGCCCAATTTTGGGGGGGCGGGGGAGAAGGGACGGCCCAATTTTGGGGGGGCGGGGGAGAAGGGACGGCCCAATTTTGGGGGGGCGGGGGAGAAGGGACGGCCCAATTTTGGGGGGCGGGGGAGAAGGGACGGCCCAATTTTGGGGGGGCGGGGGAGAAGGGACGGCCCAATTTTGGGGGGCGGGGGAGAAGGGACGGCCCAATTTTGGGGGGCGGGGGAGAAGGGACGGCCCAATTTTGGGGGGGCGGGGGAGAAGGGACGGCCCAATTTTGGGGGGGCGGGGGAGAAGGGACGGCCCAATTTTGGGGGGGCGGGGGAGAAGGGACGGCCCAATTTTGGGGGGGCGGGGGAGAAGGGACGGCCCAATTTTGGGGGGGCGGGGAGAAGGGACGGCCCAATTTTGGGGGGGCGGGGGAGAAGGGACGGCCCAATTTTGGGGAGGGGGGACAAGGGTTGGCCCAATTTTTGGGGGGGGGGCGGGGAGAAGGGACGGCCCAATTTTAGGGGGTAGGGGGGGAGGGACGGCCCAATTTTGGGGGGGGGGGGGGGGGGGGAGGGAGAGAGAAGGGACGGCCCAATTTTGGGGGGTGGGGGGAGAAGGGACGGCCCAATTTTGGTTTTGGGGGGGTAGAAGGGACGGCCCAATTTTGGGGGTGGGTGGGGCTGGGGGGAAGGGACGGCCCAATTTTTTGGGGGGGGGGGGGGGGAGAGTCGGGACCGCCCAATTTTTGGGGGGGGGGGGGGGAAGGTGGGGAGAAGGGACGGCCCAATTTTTGGGGGCGGGGGGGAGAATGCACGGCACAATTTTGGGGTGGGGTGCGAAGGGACATCCCAATTTTCTGGGGGGGGCGGGAGGCATGGGAGAAGGGACGACCCAATTTTTTTGGGGGGGGGGGGGGGGAGAGAAAGAAGGGACGGCCCAATTTTTTGGGGGGGGGGGGAAGAAGGGACGGCCCAATTTGGTGGTGGGGGGGGGGGGGGGGGGAGAGAATGGACCGCCCAATTTTTTTGGGGGGGGGGGGGGGGGAGAAGAAGGGACTGCCCAATTTTTTATTGGGGGGGGGGGGGGGAGAAGAGAAGGGATGGCCCAATTTTGGGGGGAGAAGGGACGGCCCAATTTTTTTTCGGGTGGGAAGGGGGGGGGGGGGGGAAGAAGAGAAGGCCCAATTTTTTTGGGGGTGGGGGCGAAGGGATGGCCCAATTTTGGGGGGGGGGGGGGGGAGAAGGGACGGCCCAATATTTGGGGGGAGGAGAAGGGACGGCCCAATTTTGGGGGGCGGGGGAGAAGGGACGGCCCAATTTTGGGGGGCGGGGGAGAAGGGACGGCCCAATTTTGGGGGGCGGGGGAGAAGGGACGGCCCAATTTTGGGGGGCGGGGGGAGAAGGGACGGCCCAATTTGGGGGCGGGGGAGAAGGGACGGCCCAATTTTGGGGGGCGGGGGAGAAGGGACGGCCCAATTTTGGGGGGCGGGGGAGAAGGGACGGCCCAATTTTGGGGGGCGGGGGAGAAGGGACGGCCCAATTTTGGGGGGCGGGGGAGAAGGGACGGCCCAATTTTGGGGGGCGGGGGAGAAGGGACGGCCCAATTTTGGGGGGCGGGGGAGAAGGGACGGCCCAATTTTGGGGGGCGGGGGAGAAGGGACGGCCCAATTTTGGGGGGCGGGGGAGAAGGGACGGCCCAATTTTGGGGGGGCGGGGGAGAAGGGACGGCCCAATTTTGGGGGGCGGGGGAGAAGGGACGGCCCAATTTTGGGGGGCGGGGGAGAAGGGACGGCCCAATTTTGGGGGGCGGGGGAGAAGGGACGGCCCAATTTTGGGGGGCGGGGGAGAAGGGACGGCCCAATTTTGGGGGGCGGGGGAGAAGGGACGGCCCAATTTTGGGGGGCGGGGGAGAAGGGACGGCCCAATTTTGGGGGGCGGGGGAGAAGGGACGGCCCAATTTTGGGGGGCGGGGAGAAGGGACGGCCCAATTTTGGGGGGCGGGGGAGAAGGGACGGCCCAATTTTGGGGGCGGGGGGAGAAGGGACGGCCCAATTTTGGGGGGCGGGGGAGAAGGGACGGCCCAATTTTGGGGGGCGGGGGAGAAGGGACGGCCCAATTTTGGGGGCGGGGGAGAAGGGACGGCCCAATTTTGGGGGGCGGGGAGAAGGGACGGCCCAATTTTGGGGGGCGGGGGAGAAGGGACGGCCCAATTTTGGGGGGCGGGGGAGAAGGGACGGCCCAATTTTGGGGGGCGGGGGAGAAGGGACGGCCCAATTTTTTGGGGGGCGGGGGAGAAGGGACGGCCCAATTTTTGTGGGGCGGGGGAGAAGGGACGGCCCAATTTTTGGGGAGGGGGGGGGAGAAGGGACGGCCCAATTTTGGGGGGGGAGGGGGGGGAAGAGAAGGGACGGCCCAATTTTGGGGGGGAGGGGGGGGAAGAGAAGGGACGGCCCAATTTTGGGGGGGGAGGGGGGGGAAGAGAAGGGACGGCCCAATTTTGGGGGGGGAGGGAAGAGAAGGGACGGCCCAATTTTGGGGGGTGGGGGGAGAAGGGACGGCCCAATTTTGGTTTTGGGGGGGTAGAAGGGACGGCCCAATTTTGGGGGTGGGTGGGGCTGGGGGGGAAGGGACGGCCCAATTCTGGGGGGCGGGGGAGAAGGGATGGCCCAATCTTTTTGGGGGGGGGAGAAGGGACGGCCCAATTTTTGGGGGGGGGGGGGGGGGGGGAGTCGGGACCGCCCAATTTTTGGGGGGGGGGGGGAAGGTGGGGAGAAGGGACGGCCCAATTTTTGGGGGCGGGGGGAGAATGCACGGGCACAATTTTGGGGGGGGGTGCGAAGGGACATCCCAATTTCTGGGGGGGGCGGGAGGCATGGGAGAAGGGACGGCCCAATTTTTGGGGGGGGAGGGGGGGAAGAGAAGGGACGGCCCAATTTTGGGGGGCGGGGGAGAAGGGACGGCCCAATTTTGGGGGGCGGGGGAGAAGGGACGGCCCAATTTTGGGGGGCGGGGGAGAAGGGACGGCCCAATTTTGGGGGGCGGGGGAGAAGGGACGGCCCAATTTTGGGGGGCGGGGGAGAAGGGACGGCCCAATTTTGGGGGGCGGGGGAGAAGGGACGGCCCAATTTTTGGGGGCGGGGAGAAGGGTCGGCCCAATTTTGGGGGGCGGGGGAGAAGGGACGGCCCAATTTTGGGGGGCGGGGGAGAAGGGACGGCCCAATTTTGGGGGGCGGGGGAGAAGGGACGGCCCAATTTTTGGGGGGCGGGGGAGAAGGGACGGCCCAATTTTTGTGGGGCGGGGGAGAAGGGACGGCCCAATTTTTGGGGAGGGGGGGGGAGAAGGGACGGCCCAATTTTTGGGGGGGGGAGGGGGGGGAAGAGAAGGGACGGCCCAATTTTGGGGGGGGGGGGGGAAGAGAAGGGACGGCCCAATTTTGGGGGGGGAGGGGGGGGAAGAGAAGGGACGGCCCAATTTTGGGGGGGAGGGGGGGGAAGAGAAGGGACGGCCCAATTTTGGGGGGGTGGGGGGGAGAAGGGACGGCCCAATTTTGGTTTTGGGGGGTAGAAGGGACGGCCCAATTTTGGGGGTGGGTGGGGCTGGGGGGGAAGGGACGGCCCAATTCTGGGGGGCGGGGGAGAAGGGATGGCCCAATCTTTTTGGGGGGGGGAGAAGGGACGGCCCAATTTTTGGGGGGGGGGGGGGGGGGGGGGGAGTCGGGACCGCCCAATTTTTGGGGGGGGGGGGGAAGGTGGGGAGAAGGGACGGCCCAATTTTTGGGGGCGGGGGGGAGAATGCACGGGCACAATTTGGGGGGGGGTGCAATGAAGGGACATCCCAATTTTCTGGGGGGGGCGGGAGGCATGGGAGAAGGGACGGCCCAATTTTGGGGGGGGGAGGGGGGGGAAGAGAAGGGACGGCCCAATTTTGGGGGGCGGGGGAGATGGGGGGGGAAGAGAAGGGACGGCCAAACTTTGGGGGGGCGGGGGAGATGGGGCGGGGGAGAAGGGACGGCCCAATTTTGAAGGGGCGGGGGAGAAGGGACGGCCCAATTTTGGGGGGGCGGGGGAGAAGGGACGGCCCAATTTTGGGGGGGCGGGGGAGAAGGGACGGCCCAATTTTGGGGGGGCGGGGGAGAAGGGACGGCCCAATTTTGGGGGGGCGGGGGAGAAGGGACGGCCCAATTTTGGGGGGGCGGGGGAGAAGGGACGGCCCAATTTTGGGGGGGCGGGGGAGAAGGGACGGCCCAATTTTGGGGGGGCGGGGGAGAAGGGACGGCCCAATTTGGGGGGGGCGGGGGAGAAGGGACGGCCCAATTTGGGGGGGGCGGGGGAGAAGGGACGGCCCAATTTGGGGGGGGCGGGGGAGAAGGGACGGCCCAATTTGGGGGGGGCGGGGGAGAAGGGACGGCCCAATTTGGGGGGGGCGGGGGAGAAGGGACGGCCCAATTTGGGGGGGGCGGGGGAGAAGGGACGGCCCAATTTGGGGGGGGCGGGGGAGAAGGGACGGCCCAATTTGGGGGGGGCGGGGGAGAAGGGACGGCCAAATTGGGGGGGCGGGGGAGAAGGGACGGCCCAATTTTGGGGGGGCGGGGGAGAAGGGACGGCCCAATTTGGGGGGGGCGGGGGAGAAGGGACGGCCCAATTTGGGGGGGGCGGGGGAGAAGGGACGGCCCAATTTGGGGGGGGCGGGGGAGAAGGGACGGCCCAATTTGGGGGGGGCGGGGGAGAAGGGACGGCCCAATTTGGGGGGGGCGGGGGAGAAGGGACGGCCCAATTTTGGGGGGGCGGGGGAGAAGGGACGGCCCAATTTGGGGGGGGCGGGGGAGAAGGGACGGCCCAATTTGGGGGGGGCGGGGAGAAGGGACGGCCCAATTTGGGGGGGCGGGGGAGAAGGGACGGCCCAATTTGGGGGGGGCGGGGGAGAAGGGACGGCCCAATTTGGGGGGGGCGGGGAGAAGGGACGGCCCAATTTGGGGGGGGGCGGGGGAGAAGGGACGGCCCAATTTGGGGGGGGCGGGGGAGAAGGGACGGCCCAATTTGGGGGGGGCGGGGGAGAAGGGACGGCCCAATTTGGGGGGGGCGGGGGAGAAGGGACGGCCCAATTTGGGGGGGGCGGGGGAGAAGGGACGGCCCAATTTGGGGGGGGCGGGCGAGAAGGGACGGCCCAATTTGGGGGGGGCGGGGGAGAAGGGACGGCCCAATTTGGGGGGGGCGGGGGAGAAGGGACGCCCAATTTGGGGGGGGGGGGGGGAGAAGGGACGGCCCAATTTGGGGGGGCGGGGGAGAAGGGACGGCCCAATTTGGGGGGGGGCGGGGGAGAAGGGACGGCCCAATTTGGGGGGGGCGGGGGAGAAGGGACGGCCCAATTTGGGGGGGGCGGGGGAGAAGGGACGGCCCAATTTGGGGGGGGTGGGGGAGAAGGGACGGCCCAATTTGGGGGGGGCGGGGGAGAAGGGACGGCCCAATTTGGGGGGGGCGGGGGAGAAGGGACGGCCCAATTTGGGGGGGGCGGGGGAGAAGGGACGGCCCAATTTGGGGGGGGGCGGGGGAGAAGGGACGGCCCAATTTGGGGGGGGCGGG